>NW_021822992.1:3573308-3650900 GCF_901001165.1 Salmo trutta
GGAGTGCTGCAGAGATGGTTGTCCTCTTGAAGGTTCTCCCATCTCCATAGAGGAACTCTGGAGCTCTTCTCCCCCGATAGCTCAGTGTGGCCGGGCGGCCAGCTCTAGGAAGAGTCTTGGTGGTTCCAAACTACTTCCATTTAAGAATGATGGAGGCCACTGTGTTCTTGGGGACCTTCAATGCTGCAGAAATGTTTTGGTGCCCTTCTCCAGATCTGTGCCTCGACACAATCCTGTCTCGGATCTACAGACAATTCCTTTGACCCAATGGCTTGTTTTTACTGTGACATGCTCTGTCAACTGTGGGCCTTATATAGACAGTCTGTGCCTTTCCAAATCATGTCTAATCAATTGAATTTACCACAGTGGACTCCAATCAAGTTGTAGAAACATCTCAAGGATGATCTATGGAAACAGGATGCACCTGAGCTCTATTTCCAGTCTCATAGCAAAGGGTCTGAATACTTACGTAAATAAAGTATTTCTGTTTATTATTAATACATTGCAAAAATGTCTAAACCTGTTTTTGCATTGTCGTTATGTATTTTGTGTAAATTGATGTTTAAAAAAAAAATGTATTTAATCAATTTTAGAATAAGGCTGTAACGTAACAAATGTGGGAAAAGGGAAGGGTCTGAAACTTTCTGAATGCTCTGCATTAGCAGAATTACTGAAGGACGGGACAGGGGAATCTGCCAGTAGTCTATAGCTCGTTATGTACAGTATAACTCAGAAATACTATCTGACTGTCAGCCATGTAAAGGGTTATAGCGTCTGTATAATGGGCTAATAGCATAGTCTTATTTGGACTCTCATGTGATATATATATATATAATATATATATATAATATAAAATAACACACACATATTACTGCCCACTACATGTACGATACAAACATATGTGCAGCAAGACAAATGAAAACAACATCCATTGTTCTGTTGTTAAAGCCACTACGACAAACAAGAGAAACGGAATGTTTCCAATCCCAACAAAGACAGCAGCCTCCCTCCTCTCCTCTCCTCTCCTCCCTCTCCTCTCCCTCCTCTCCCCTCCTCTCCCCTCCCCTCCTCTCCTCTCCTCTCCTCCCTCCCCTCCTCTCCCTCCTCTCCCTCCTCTCCTCTCCTCTCCCTCTCTCTCCTCTCCCTCTCCCCTCTCTCTCCTCCCTCTCCCTCCTCTCCTCTCCCTCCTCTCCCCTCCTCTCCTCTCCCCTCCCTCCCTCTCTCTCCTCTCCCTCCTCTCCCTCTCCCTCTCCTCCTCTCCCTCTGCTCTCCTCTCCTCCCTCTCCCCTCCTCTCCTCTCCCTCCTCCTCTCTCTCCCTCCCTCCTCCTCTCCTCCTCTCCCTCTCCCTCCTCTTCCCTCCTCTCCTCTCCCTCTCCCTCCTCTTCCCCTCCTCCCTCTCCTCCTCTCCTCTCCCTCTCCCTCCTCTTCCCTCCTCTCCTCTCCTCTCCCTCCTCTCCACTCCCTCCTCTCCTCTCTCTCCTCTCCCTCCTCTCCTCCTCTACTCCTCCTCTCCTCTCCTCCTCTCCTCCTCTCCTCCTCTCCTCCTCCTCCTCCTCCTCTCCCTCTCCCTCTCCTCACTGGCTGTAAAGGAGAGGAAATGAGGTAAGCACCCAGGCATCCATGGCCTCGCTCCGCTGGGGAAGCATGGAGGAGAGGGAGAAACAGAGGACTGAGGAGTGGAAAGAGGGAGGGAGAAAGAGGAAGGGAGAAACAGAGGACTGAGGAGTGGAAAGAGGGAGGGAGAAAGAGGAAGGGAGAAACAGAGGACTGAGGAGTGGAAAGAGGGAGGGAGAAAGAGGGAGGGAGAAACAGGACTGAGGAGAGGAAAGAGGGAGGGAGAAACAGGACTGAGGAGAGGAAAGAGGGAGGGAGAAACAGGACTGAGGAGAGGAAAGAGGGAGGGGAGGGGAGGGCGAGGTAAACTTGACTGATCCCTGAAGAAACCCTCCCCCTCCGCAAAGAAACCCTCCCCCTCCGCAAAGAAACACTCCCCCTCCGCAAAGAAACACTCCCCCTCCGCAAAGAAACACCCCCCCTCCGCAAAGAAACCCCCCCCTCCGCAAAGAAACACTCCCCCTCCGCAAAGAAACACTCCCCCTCCGCAAAGAAACACTCCCCTCCGCAAGAAAGAAACCCTCCCCCTCCGCAAAGAAACACCCCCTCCGCAAAGAACCCTCCCCCTCCGCAAAGAAACACTCCCCTCCCGCAAAGAAACACTCCCCTCCGCAAAGAAACCCCCCCCCTCCGCAAAGAAACCCTCCCCCTCCGCAAAGAAACACCCCCCCTCCGCAAAGAACACTCCCCTCCGCAAAGAAACACTCCCCCTCCGCAAAGAAACCCTCCCCCTCCGCAAAGAAACCCTCCCCCTCCGCAAAGAAACACTCCCCCTCCGCAAAGAAACACTCCTTCCGTAAAGTCAGGGACAACCAGAGAAGCAGGATAAACATACAGCTAACAGCTCCTATAAATTGTGTCGTGCAGATCAGGCCAGGGGGAAATCCCCCCCCCCCCTACTCAACCCCACCCAAGCTGTTAAAAATATCCCTCAGTAAAAGACAGATAAGTCAATATGGGAAAAGTAAGCCCCCCCCCCCAAAAAACCCCAGACCAGCAGCTCAAACACTCCCACAGTGGACCTCATATCACAGACAGTAGGCCTCATGTTTAGACTGACGACACACATCTGAGCCCGTGTGACCTGACGAGGCCTTTAGGTTATTTCCCCTTGAAGCTGTTCCAGAGGATCTGTGAGGCCAGAGGATCTGTGAGGCCAGAGGATCTGTGAAGCCAGAGGATCTGTGAAGCCAGAGGATCTGTGAAGCCAGAGGATCTGTGAGGCCAGAGGATCTGTGAGGCCAAGAGGATCTGTTGAGGCCAGAGGATCTGAGGCCAGAGGATCTGTGAGGCCAGAGGAAGAGAGCCTTCAGTAGTACCTCGAGGGGCCCCTGAAAAGATTCCCAACATGAGAGGCCTCGAGGTTTCTGTCTAACAGGAGGACACTGACAACAACAACAAAAAAACAGTCAGTCAGCAGGGTCAGAGTTCATAAAGGAACAGAACGACGAGCATCTGAAAAAAAAAGACTAATAGGCATTATATTACCCGGGGTCGCGGCAGGGCGGGGGGGGGGGGGTCGCGGCAGGGCGGGGGGGGTCGCGGCAGGGCGGGAGGGTGCGGCAGGGGGGGGGGCGCGGCAGGGCGGTCGCGGGCAGGGGGTCGCGGCAGGGCGGGGGGGGGTGCGGCAGGGCGGGGGGGGGGTGCGGCAGGGGGGGGGGGGGTCGCGGCAGGGGCGGGGGGGGGGGTGGCGGCAGGGCGGGGGGGGGGGGTGCGGCAGGGCGGGGGGGGGGGGGGTCGCGGCAGGGCGGGGGGGGGGTCGCGGTCGATATATGGAATTCATTCAAATTTACAATGGATCTCCAAAAGTATTGGCGACAGTGACACATTGCTGTTTTGGCTCTGTGCTCCAGCACTTTGAATTAGAAATGATACAATGACTATGGAGGTTAAAGTGCAGACTGTCAGCTTTAATTGGAGGGGATTTTCATCCAGATTTGTTGTTGGCGGCTACCACAGCACCCTACAGCGATACGCCATCCCATCTGGTTTATGCTTAGTGGGACTATCATTTGTTTTTCAACAGGACAATGACCCAACACACCTCCAGGCTGTGTAAGGGCTATTTGACCAAGAAGGAGAGTGGTGGAGTGCTGCATCAGATGACCTGGCCTCCACAATCACCTGACCTCAACCCAATTGAGATGGTTTGGGATGAGTTGGACCGCAGAGTGAAGGAAAAGCAGCCAACTAGCGCTCAGCATATGTGGGAACTCCTTCAAGACGGTTGGAAAAGCATTCCAGGTGAAGAGGGTTGAGAGAACGCCAAGCTGTCATCAAGGCAAAGGGCGGCTACTTTGAAGAACCTCAAAAATATTTTGATTTGTTAAACACTTTTTTGGTTACTTCATGATTCCATAATGTTGATGTCTTCACTATTATTCTACAACGTAGAAAATAGGAAAACATAAAGAAAAACCCTGGAATGAGTAGCTATAACTATAATAAATAAAGAGATCTGATTTTTGGTCTATATCACCCAGCCCTAGATTAGGTTCTGTTCGCCTGTCTGGCCCGGTCTATATCACCCAGCACTAGATTAGGTTCTGTTCGCCTGTCTGGCCCAGCCTATATCACCCAGATTAGATTAGGTTCTGTTCGCCTGTCTGGCCCAGCCTATATCACCGAGATTAGATTAGGTTCTGTTCGCCTGTCTGGCCCAGCCTATATCACCCAGCCCTAGATTAGGTTCTGTTCGCCTGTCTGGCCCAGCCTATATCACCGAGATTAGATTAGGTTCTGTTCGCCTGTCTGGCCCGGTCTATATCACCCAGATTAGATTAGGTTCTGTTCGCCTGTCTGTCCCAGTCTATATCACCCAGATTAGATTAGGTTCTGTTCGCCTGTCTGGCCCAGCCTATATCACCCAGATTAGATTAGGTTCTGTTCGCCTGTCTGGCCCAGCCTATATCACCCAGCCCTAGATTAGGTTCTGTTCGCCTGTCTGGCCCAGCCTATATCACCCAGATTAGATTAGGTTCTGTTCGCCTGTCTGGCCCAGTCTATATCACCCAGCCCTAGATTAGGTTCTGTTCGCCTGTCTGGCCCAGTCTATATCACCCAGATTAGATTAGGTTCTGCTCGCCTGTCTGGCCCCAGCCTATATCACCAAGCCCTAGATTAGGTTCTGTTCGCCTGTCTGGCCCAGCCTATATCACCCAGATTAGATTAGGTTCTGTTCGCCTGTTTAGTCCAGTCCTGGAAGAACCATCTTCAACCCTCGTCTCTCTGCCAGGATGTTAAATAGCTCAAAATAGGCTGAATGTTGTTGCTTCTGTAGGGAGAGAACCACAATATGGAGGTAATATGGTCCTCTGCAAACAGCAGTCTGAATCCCCAATCATTACCACGCCTGTTCAGAGATGACCCTGCCTTACAGGTCACAACATTTTCAAGGATGTTACAGATTTTAAAAAAGGAGAGCACTACTAGGCCAGCTTGGACTCTATAATAACATTTGGTTATATTTCCCAGACACCACCACTCTCATCCTGCTCTCAGCAGGCCCACAGCTGTACCCAGATAGCTGCTCGGTTGGCTCACATACGGTTCAGTGGAACACCCACCTTGAAATACAGGAACAAACAATCTGTCAACAATGATACATTAGCCTGGGAAACAGAGCACTGCACTGTGAGGTCCACGGTTTAGGTTAGGAAACAGAGCACTGCACTGTGAGGTCCACGGTTTAGGTTAGGACAAGACAACGATACATTAGCCTGGGAAACAGAGCACTGTGAGGTCCACGGTTTAGGTTAGGACAAGACAAGGATACATTAGCCTGGGAAACAGAGCACTGTGAGGTCCACGGTTTAGGTTAGGACAAGACAAGGATACATTAGCCTGGGAAACAGAGCACTGCACTGTGAGGTCCACGGTTTAGGTTAGGACAAGACAAGGATACATTAGCCTGGGAAACAGAGCACTGCACTGTGAGGTCCACGGTTTAGGTTAGGACAAGACAAGGATACATTAGTCTGGGAAACAGAGCACTGTGAGGTCCACGGTTTAGGTTAGGACAAGACAAGGATACATTAGTCTGGGAAACAGAGCACTGCACTGTGAGGTCCACGGTTTAGGTTAGGACAAGACAAGGATACATTAGCCTGGGAAACAGAGCACTGTGAGGTCCACGGTTTAGGTTAGGACCAGACAAGGATACATTAGCCTGGGAAACCGAGCACTGCACTGTGAGGTCCATGGTTTAGGTTAGGACAAGACAATGATACATTAGCCTGGGAAACAGAGCACTGCACTGTGAGGTCCACGGTTTAGGTTAGGAAACAGAGCACTGTGAGGTCCACGGTTTAGGTTAGGACAAGACAAGGATACATTAGCCTGGGAAACCAGAGCACTGTGAGGTCCACGGTTTAGGTTAGGACAAGACAAGGATACATTAGCCTGGGAAACAGAGCACTGCACTGTGAGGTCCATGGTTTAGGTTAGGACAAGACAAGGATACATTAGCCTGGGAAACAGAGCACTGTGAGGTCCACGGTTTAGGTTAGGACAAGACAAGGATACATTAGTCTGGGAAACAGAGCACTGCACTGTGAGGTCCACGGTTTAGGTTAGGACAAGACAAGGATACATTAGTCTGGGAAACAGAGCACTGCACTGTGAGGTCCACGGTTTAGGTTACGACAAGACAAGGATACATTAGCCTGGGAAACAGAGCACTGTGAGGTCCACGGTTTAGGTTAGGACAAGACAAGGATACATTAGTCTGGGAAACAGAGCACTGCACTGTGAGGTCCACGGTTTAGGTTAGGACAAGACAAGGATACATTAGCCTGGGAAACAGAGCACTGCACTGTGAGGTCCACGGTTTAGGTTAGGACAAGACAAGGATACATTAGTCTGGGAAACAGAGCACTGTGAGGTCCACGGTTTAGGTTAGGACAAGACAAGGATACATTAGTCTGGGAAACAGAGCACTGCACTGTGAGGTCCACGGTTTAGGTTAGGACAAGACAAGGATACATTAGCCTGGGAAACAGAGCACTGTGAGGTCCACGGTTTAGGTTAGGACCAGACAAGGATACATTAGCCTGGGAAACCGAGCACTGCACTGTGAGGTCCATGGTTTAGGTTAGGACAAGACAATGATACATTAGCCTGGGAAACAGAGCACTGCACTGTGAGGTCCACGGTTTAGGTTAGGAAACAGAGCACTGTGAGGTCCACGGTTTAGGTTAGGACAAGACAAGGATACATTAGCCTGGGAAACAGAGCACTGTGAGGTCCACGGTTTAGGTTAGGACAAGACAAGGATACATTAGCCTGGGAAACAGAGCACTGCACTGTGAGGTCCATGGTTTAGGTTAGGACAAGACAAGGATACATTAGCCTGGGAAACAGAGCACTGTGAGGTCCACGGTTTAGGTTAGGACAAGACAAGGATACATTAGTCTGGGAAACAGAGCACTGCACTGTGAGGTCCACGGTTTAGGTTAGGACAAGACAAGGATACATTAGTCTGGGAAACAGAGCACTGCACTGTGAGGTCCACGGTTTAGGTTAGGACAAGACAAGGATACATTAGCCTGGGAAACAGAGCACTGTGAGGTCCACGGTTTAGGTTAGGACAAGACAAGGATACATTAGTCTGGGAAACAGAGCACTGCACTGTGAGGTCCATGGTTTAGGTTAGGACAAGGGCTGGAGTTAACTTTTATTTCCTGAATTTGATTAACAGGAAATTGAATTTCAAATGATTTCCTAAAATTGTATTCAAATGAAAATGGAGTACATCAGGGTTGAGGAACAGAGTGGATGAAGCCTGGCGTCTCTCAGAGTAACAGGTAGAGGCAGGTGGACTACATCAGGGTTGAGGAACAGAGTGGATGAAGCCTGGCTTGTCTCTCAGAGTAACAGGTAGAGGCAGGTGGACTACATGAGGGTTGAGGAACAGAGTGGATGAAGCCTGGCGTCTCTCAGAGTAACAGGTAGAGGCAGGTGGACTACATCAGGGTTGAGGAACAGAGTGGATGAAGCCTGGCGTCTCTCAGAGTAACAGGTAGAGGCAGGTGGACTACATCAGGGTTGAGGAACAGAGTGGATGAAGCCTGGCGTCTCTCAGAGTAACAGGTAGAGGCAGGTGGACTACATCAGGGTTGAGGAACAGAGTGGATGAAGCCTGGCGTCTCTCAGAGTAACAGGTAGAGGCAGGTGGACTACATCAGGGTTGAGGAACAGAGTGGATGAAGCCTGGCTTGTCTCTCAGAGTAACAGGTAGAGGCAGGTGGACTACATCAGGGTTGAGGAACAGAGTGGATGAAGCCTGGCTTGTCTCTCAGAGTAACAGGTAGAGGCAGGTGGACTACATCAGGGTTGAGGAACAGAGTGGATGAAGCCTGGCGTCTCTCAGAGTAACAGGTAGAGGCAGGTGGACTACATCAGGGTTGAGGAACAGAGTGGATGAAGCCTGGCTTGTCTCTCAGAGTAACAGGTAGAGGCAGGTGGACTACATCAGGGTTGAGGAACAGAGTGGATGAAGCCTGGCGTCTCTCAGAGTAACAGGTAGAGGCAGGTGGACTACATCAGGGTTGAGGAACAGAGTGGATGAAGCCTGGCGTCTCTCAGAGTAACAGGTAGAGGCAGGTGGACTACATCAGGGTTGAGGAACAGAGTGGATGAAGCCTGGCGTCTCTCAGAGTAACAGGTAGAGGCAGGTGGACTACATCAGGGTTGAGGAACAGAGTGGATGAAGCCTGGCGTCTCTCAGAGTAACAGGTAGAGGCAGGTGGACTACATCAGGGTTGAGGAACAGAGTGGATGAAGCCTGGCGTCTCTCAGAGTAACAGGTAGAGGCAGGTGGACTACATCAGGGTTGAGGAACAGAGTGGATGAAGCCTGGCTTGTCTCTCAGAGTAACAGGTAGAGGCAGGTGGACTACATCAGGGTTGAGGAACAGAGTGGATGAAGCCTGGCTTGTCTCTCAGAGTAACAGGTAGAGGCAGGTGGACTACATCAGGGTTGAGGAACAGAGTGGATGAAGCCTGGCGTCTCTCAGAGTAACAGGTAGAGGCAGGTGGACTACATCAGGGTTGAGGAACAGAGTGGATGAAGCCTGGCTTGTCTCTCAGAGTAACAGGTAGAGGCAGGTGGACTACATCAGGGTTGAGGAACAGAGTGGATGAAGCCTGGCTTGTCTCTCAGAGTAACAGGTAGAGGCAGGTGGACTACATCAGGGTTGAGGAACAGAGTGGATGAAGCCTGGCTTGTCTCTCAGAGTAACAGGTAGAGGCAGGTGGACTACATCAGGGTTGAGGAACAGAGTGGATGAAGCCTGGCTTGTCTCTCAGAGTAACAGGTAGAGGCAGGTGGACTACATCAGGGTTGAGGAACAGAGTGGATGAAGCTTGGCTTGTCTCTCAGAGTAACAGGTAGAGGCAGGTGGACTACATCAGGGTTGAGGAACAGAGTGGATGAAGCCTGGCTTGTCTCTCAGAGTAACAGGTAGAGGCAGGTGGACTACATCAGGGTTGAGGAACAGAGTGGATGAAGCCTGGCTTGTCTCTCAGAGTAACAGGTAGAGGCAGGTAGTAATATAGTTGAATCAGAACGTGGAAGCCACTAGGTAATACACAGATCTCTGCTAAACATAGAATCACGTAGTTATCGGTCTCTCTGGGAGAGACGAACAGAACAATGTTGACTACAAAATACAAAAGTTGGCGATGTCTTTGCAATTGATACAAACAAGCAGCGTATAACAAGAAAAAGGATGGTTGAAATGAAAACTGATGACTGCAATAAAATATAAATACAGTAGGATACAGGCCTATTTCCCAACCACACTGAAATACAGTAGGCTAGAGGCCTATTTCACAATCACACTGAAATACAGTAGGCTAGAGGCCTATTTCACAATCACACTGAAATACAGTAGGCTACAGGCCTATTTCACAATCACACAGATACAGTAGGCTAGAGGTCTATTTCATAATCACACTGAAATACAGTAGGATACAGGCCTATTTGACAATCACACTGAAATACAGTAGGCTAGAGGCCCATTTGACAATCACACTGAAATACAGTAGGCTACAGGCCTATTTGACAATCACACTGAAATACAGTAGGCTGGAGGCCTATTTCACAATCACACTGAAATACAGTAGGCTGGAGGCCTATTTCACAATCACACAAATACAGTAGGCTACAGGCCTATTTCACAATCACACTGAAATACAGTAGGCTACAGGCCCATTTCACAATCACACTGAAATACAGTAGGCTACAGGCCCATTTCACAATCACACTGAAATACATTAGGCTAGAGGCCTATTTCCCAATCACACTGAAATACAGTAGACTATAGAGGCCTATTTCCCAATCACACTGAAATACAGTAGGCTAGAGGCCTATTTCCCAATCACACTGAAATACAGTAGGCTAGAGGCCTATTTCACAATCACACTGAAATACAGTAGGCTAGAGGCCTATTTCCCAATCACACTGAAATACAGTAGGCTACAGGCCTATTTCACAATCACACTGAAATACAGTAGGCTAGAGGCCTATTTCACAATCACACTGAAATACAGTAGGCTAGAGGCCTATTTCCCAATCACACTGAAATACAGTAGACTAGAGGCCTATTTCCCAATCACACTGAAATACAGTAGGCTAGAGGCCTATTTCACAATCATACTGAAATACAGTAGGCTACAGGCCTATTTCACAATCACACTGAAATACAGTAGGCTAGAGGCCTATTTCACAATCACACTGAAATATTCCACGCGTCAAGATGGCTTCGATCACGTGGACTGGGATATGTTCCGGGTAGCCTCAGACAATAACATCGACGTATACGCTGACTCGGTGAGCGAGTTTATAAGGAAGTGTATAGGAGATGTTGTACCCACTGTGACTATTAAAACCTTCCCTAACCGGAAACCGTGGATTGATGGCAGCATTCGCGCAAAACTGAAAGCACGTACCACCGCATTTAATCATGGCAAGGCGACTGGAAACATGGCCGAAAACAAACAGCGTAGTTATTCCCTCCGTAAGGCAATCGAACAAGCAAAGCGTCAGTATAGAGAAAGTTGAGTCGCAATTACAGGCCACGTCACCGCGCCGGGGCGAGGAGGGACCGCTCTACTCCAGACCAGGACGTGCCGGGCCGGGGAGGGACCTCTCTACTCCAGACCAGGACGTGCCGGGCCGGGGAGGGACCGCTCTACTCCAGACCAGGACGTGCCGGGCCGGGGAGGGACCGCTCTACTCCAGACCAGGACGGGCCGGGGAGAGGAGGGACCGCTCTACTCCAGACCAGGACGTGCCGGGCCGGGGAGAGGAGGGACCTCTCTACTCCAGACCAGGACGGAGAGAGGAGGGACCGCTCTACTCCAGACCAGGACGTGCCGGGGAGAGGAGGGACCTCTCTACTCCAGACCAGGACGTGCCGGGGAGAGGAGGGACCGCTCTACTCCAGACCAGGACGGGGAGAGGAGGGACCGCTCTACTCCAGGCCAGGACGGGGAGAGGAGGGACCGCTCTACTCCAGGCCAGGACGGGGAGAGGAGGGACCGCTCTACTCCAGGCCAGGACGGGGAGAGGAGGGACCTCTCTACTCCAGACCAGGACGTGCCGGGCCGGGGAGAGGAGGGACCTCTCTACTCCAGACCAGGACGTGCCGGGCCGGGGAGAGGAGGGACCGCTCTACTCCAGACCAGGACGGGCCGGGGAGAGGAGGGACCGCTCTACTCCAGACCAGGACGTGCCGGGGAGAGGAGGGACCGCTCTACTCCAGACCAGGACGTGCCGGGGAGAGGAGGGACCTCTCTACTCCAGGCCAGGACGGGCCGGGGAGAGGAGGGACCGCTCTACTCCAGACCAGGACGTGCCGGGCCGGGACCGCTCTACTCCAGACCAGGACGTGCCGGGCCGGGGAGAGGAGGGACCGCTCTACTCCAGACCAGGACGTGCCGGGGAGAGGAGGGACCGCTCTACTCCAGACCAGGACGTGCCGGGCCGGGGAGGGACCGCTCTACTCCAGACCAGGACGTGCCGGGCCGGGGAGGGACCGCTCTACTCCAGACCAGGACGTGCCGGGCCGGGGAGGGACCGCTCTACTCCAGACCAGGACGGGGAGAGGAGGGACCGCTCTACTCCAGACCAGGACGGGGAGAGGAGGGACCGCTCTACTCCAGACCAGGACGGGCCGGGGAGAGGAGGGACCGCTCTACTCCAGACCAGGACGGGGAGAGGAGGGACCGCTCTACTCCAGACCAGGACGTGCCGGGGAGAGGAGGGACCGCTCTACTCCAGACCAGGACGTGCCGGGGAGAGGAGGGACCGCTCTACTCCAGACCAGGACGGGCCGGGGAGAGGAGGGACCGCTCTACTCCAGACCAGGACGTGCCGGGGAGAGGAGGGACCGCTCTACTCCAGACCAGGACGTGCCGGGGAGAGGAGGGACCGCTCTACTCCAGACCAGGACGTGCCGGGCCGGGGAGAGGAGGGACCGCTCTACTCCAGACCAGGACGTGCCGGGGAGGGACCGCTCTACTCCAGACCAGGACGTGCCGGGGAGAGGAGGGACCGCTCTACTCCAGACCAGGACGGGGAGAGGAGGGACCGCTCTACTCCAGGCCAGGACGTGCCGGGGAGAGGAGGGACCGCTCTACTCCAGACCAGGACGTGCCGGGGAGAGGAGGGACCGCTCTACTCCAGACCAGGACGTGCCGGGGAGAGGAGGGACCGCTCTACTCCAGACCAGGACGGGCCGGGGAGAGGAGGGACCGCTCTACTCCAGACCAGGACGGGCCGGGGAGAGGAGGGACCGCTCTACTCCAGACCAGGACGTGCCGGGCCGGGGAGGGACCGCTCTACTCCAGACCAGGACGTGCCGGGGAGAGGAGGGACCGCTCTACTACAGACCAGGACGGGCCGGGGAGAGGAGGGACCGCTCTACTCCAGACCAGGACGGGCCGGGGAGAGGAGGGACCGCTCTACTCCAGACCAGGACGTGCCGGGCCGGGGAGGGACCGCTCTACTCCAGACCAGGACGTGCCGGGGAGAGGAGGGACCGCTCTACTACAGACCAGGACGGGCCGGGGAGGGACCGCTCTACTACAGACCAGGACGGGCCGGGGAGAGGAGGGACCGCTCTACTCCAGACCAGGACGGGCCGGGGAGGGACCTCTCTACTCCAGACCAGGACGGGGAGAGGAGGGACCTCTCTACTCCAGACCAGGACGGGGAGAGGAGGGACCGCTCTACTCCAGACCAGGACGGGCCGGGGAGAGGAGGGACCGCTCTACTCCAGACCAGGACGGGCCGGGGAGAGGAGGGACCGCTCTACTCCAGACCAGGACGGGCCGGGGAGAGGAGGGACCGCTCTACTACAGACCAGGACGGGCCGGGGAGAGGAGGGACCGCTCTACTCCAGACCAGGACGTGCCGGGGAGAGGAGGGACCGCTCTACTCCAGACCAGGACGGGCCGGGGAGAGGAGGGACCGCTCTACTCCAGACCAGGACGGGCCGGGGAGAGGAGGGACCGCTCTACTCCAGACCAGGACGGGCCGGGGAGAGGAGGGACCGCTCTACTCCAGACCAGGACGTGCTGAGAGAGTGGACTTAGGCTATGCCTGATATGAGAAGGGCAGTAATATTTGGGTGAATGTAGTGGCTTCAATACAATTCAAATCATTTCATTCTCTTTCCTTCATTTGTTCTTTTGACAGGATGCCATCTCTGCCCCCCTTTAAAAAGCTAGGCAACCAGCTTGCCCATCACAACAACAAACAATGTTTCATTCTAATTTAGCTCCAGTGCCACCAGCCTAAATTAGTCAGTCAGCCAGTGACAGTCACAGGACAACCAGCTGCCAAACTAACACATGGTGTATGTTTTCATCCACAGCCCAAGGGACGAGGGTCAGGGCAGGACGACTCTGAACAACACTAAGAGACAGGGACGAGGGTCAGGGCAGGACGACTCTGAACAATACTAAGAGACAGGGACGAGGGTCAGGGCAGGACGACTCTGAACAACACTAAGAGACAGGGACGAGGGTCAGGGCAGGACGACTCTGAACAACACTAAGAGACAGGGACGAGGGTCAGGGCAGGACGACTCAGGGACGAGGGTCAGGGCAGGAGAATAGGTGTCCCAGTTGATTTAAACCTGACAGGGCTGTAGTGTTCACAGGGCTGGGAGGTAGACCCCCCCACTCCAGGGCTGGGAGGTAGACCCCCCCACTCCAGGGCTGGGAGGTAGACCCCCCCACTCCAGGGCTGGGAGGTAGACCCCCCCACTCCAGGGCTGGGAGGTAGACCCCCCCCACTCCAGGGCTGGGAGGTAGACCCCCCCCACTCCAGGGCTGGGAGGTAGACCCCCCCCACTCCAGGGCTGGGAGGTAGACCCCCCCACTCCAGGGCTGGGAGGTAGACCCCCCCACTCCAGGGCTGGGAGGTAGACCCCCCCACTCCAGGGCTGGGAGGTAGACCCCCCCACTCCAGGGCTGGGAGGTAGACCCCACTCCAGGGCTGGGAGGTAGACCCCCCACTCCAGGGCTGTAGTGGTCACAGTACTGGGCCTTGTAAATACTGCCTCTCTGTTCTATAGTGGAGGACTCAATGTGCAGAGCTGAAAACGGACATTTCCTAAAAGATTCATCTGGAGAAGCCATCTCGCCAGGCAGGCAGCGCGGCGCCGGCCACCTTTAGAGCTGTTTAATGACAGACCGTAAAGCTACAGGACTGTTTTGTTAGCACAGATTGGAATGTGTTCAGGGATTTATCCGATGGCAGTTTACCACATCGGTTACTGGCTTCATTAGTTAGTGCATCATCCCCGTCGTCCCCACAGCGACACGTCCCCGTCGTCCCCACAGCGACACGTCCCCGTCGTCCCCACAGCGACACGACCCCGTCGTCCCCACAGCGACCCCGTCGTCCCCACAGTGACCACGTCCCCACAGTGACCACGTCCCCATCGTCCCCACAGTGACCACGTCCCCATCGTCCCCACAGTGACCACGTCCCCATCGTCCCCACAGTGACCACGTCCCCACAGTGACCACGTCCCCATCGTCCCCACAGTGACCACGTCCCCATCGTCCCCACAGTGACCACGTCCCCATCGTCCCCACAGTGACCACGTCCCCACAGTGACCACGTCCCCATCGTCCCCACAGTGACCACGTCCCCATCGTCCCCACAGTGACCACGTCCCCATCGTCCCCACAGTGACCACGTCCCCATCGTCCCCACAGTGACCACGTCCCCATCGTCCCCACAGTGACATGTCCCAACTGACATGGGATTTTTGGATCCGATTGCGATTCTAGAAATATTCACTAAACCAATATAATCTGCCGATATTTTTGTTATTAATAGCTAGAATTAAAAAAAAAAATAATAATAATAATAATAATAATAATAATTCTGTAGGGATCGTTCTTGAAAGCAGCACTGCAAAGAGAGTCAGAAATCTACATTAAATCGTAAGACAGAATTTAAGAGCACCGGAAATACTAGTTTTGGTTTTTAATATGGGGGGGAAAAAGTGTTACTCTAATGAAAGGAGGATAAACAGCACTGATTCCAGAAACAACAACAAGAACAACAAATGACCCAGACTCTGAACACGGAGCTGCCTCATGCCAGCGAGCTACAAAATGACCCAGACTCTGAACACGGAGCTGCCTCATGCCAGCGAGCTACAAAATGACCCAGACTCTGAACACGGAGCTGCCTCATGCCAGCGAGCTACAAAATGACCCAGACTCTGAACACGGAGCTGCCTCATGCCAGCGAGCTACAAAATGACCCAGACTCTGAACACGGAGCTGCCTCATGCCAGCGAGCTACAAAATGACCCAGACTCTGAACACGGAGCTGCCTCATGCTAGCGAGCTACAAAACAGCGACACAGGAAACATTTTCACTGTATTGATATTAAACTACATTCTCATTAATTATGGGAGTTGTAGCCACTTGAAAAGGAAAACTATTAAAAAAATAAAAACTCACTTTGTCGCTGGCACAGCGCTGTATCTTGCCCCCAGCGTTACCTCGGTGAACTGTCCTTACTACCTGGAATCATTGAGACGTCCTCACCCCACTGAAGTTGACATTTAAAATGGTTAAGGTCAGGGTTAAGGTCAGGGTTAAGGTCGGGTTGGGTCAGGGTTACGGTCAGGGTTAAGGTCGGGTTGGGTCAGGGTTACGGTCAGGGTTAAGGTTCGGGTTGGGTCAGGGTTACGGTTCGGGTTGGGTCAGGGTTACGGTCAGGTTTAAGTAAGGGTTAAGGTCAGGGTTATGATTCGGGTTGGGTCAGGGTTACGGTCAGGTTTAAGTAAGGGTTAAGGTCAGGGTTATGATTCGGGTTGGGTCAGGGTTACGGTCAGGTTTAAGTAAGGGTTAAGGTCAGGGTTATGATTCGGGTTGGGTCAGGGTTACGGTCAGGGTTAAGGTCGGGTTGGGTAAGGGTTACGGTCAGGTTTAAGTAAGGGTTAAGGTCAGGGTTATGATTCGGGTTGGGTCAGGGTAACGGTCGGGGTTAAGGTTCGGGTTGGGTTACGGTCAGGGTTAAGGTAAGGGTTACGTCAGGGTTAAGGTTCGGGTTGGGTTAGGGTAACGGTCGGGGTTAAGGTTCGGGTTGGGTCAGGGTTAAGGTTCGGGTTGGGTAAGGGTTACGGTCAGGGTTAAGGTTCGGGTTGGGTAAGGGTTACGGTCGGGGTTAAGGTTCGGGTTGGGTAAGGGTTACGTCAGGGTTAAGGTTCGGTCAGGGTTACGGTTCGGGTTGGGTAAGGGTTATGGTCGGGGTTAAGGTTAGGGTTAAGGTTGAGTAAGGGTTACGGTTAACGTTAGGTAAGGGTTATGGACGTCCAGAGGATCCCGGCTAACACTAACCCTAGGTGAACGGCGTCAAGTACTCTCACTAAGCTAGCTAGCGTCACGGAAAAAGGGAATACCTAGTCAGTTGAACAGCTGAATGCCTTCAACTGAAATGTGTCTTCCACATTTAACCCTCTGAATCAGAGAGGGGGGGGCTGATGTGAACAGGTACTTCCTGTACACAGCCACGTTATTACCCCCCGTTGCCCCCTGTACACAGCCACGTTATTACCCCCCGTTGCCCCCTGTACACAGCCACGTTATTACCCCCCGTTGCCCCCTGTACACAGCCACGTTATTACCCCCCGTTGCCCCCTGTACACAGCCACGTTATTACCCCCCGTTGCCCCCTGTACACAGCCACGTTATTACCCCCCCGTTGCCCCCTGTACACAACCACGTTATTACCCCCCGGTGCCCCCTGTACACAGCCACGTTATTACCCCCCGGTGCCCCCTGTACACAGCCACGTTATTACCCCCCCGTTGCCCCTGTACACAGCCACGTTATTACCCCCCCGGTGCCCCCTGTACACAGCCACGTTATTACCCCCCCGTTGCCCCCTGTACACAGCCACGTTATTACCCCCCCGTTGCCCCCTGTACACAGCCACGTTATTACCCCCCGTTGCCCCCTGTACACAGCCATGTTATTACCCCCCGTTGCCCCCTGTACACAGCCACGTTATTACCCCCCCCGGTGCCCCCTGTACACAGCCACGTTATTACCCCCTGTACACAGCCATGTTATTACCCCCCGTTGCCCCCTGTACACAGCCACGTTATTACCCCCCGGTGCCCCCTGTACACAGCCACGTTATTACCCCCCGTTGCCCCCTGTACACAGCCATGTTATTACCCCCCGTTGCCCCTGTACACAGCCACGTTATTACCCCCCCGTTGCCCCCTGTACACAGCCACGTTATTACCCCCGTTGCCCCCTGTACACAACCACGTTATTACCCCCGTTGCCCCCTGTACACAGCCACGTTATTACCCCCCGGTGCCCCCTGTACACAGCCACGTTATTACCCCCCGTTGCCCCCTGTACACAGCCATGTTATTACCCCCCGTTGCCCCTGTACACAGCCACGTTATTACCCCCCCGTTGCCCCTGTACACAGCCACGTTATTACCCCCCGTTGCCCCTGTACACAGCCACGTTATTACCCCCCCGGTGCCCCCTGTACACAGCCACGTTATTACCCCCCGGTGCCCCCTGTACACAGCCACGTTATTACCCCCCGTTGCCCCTGTACACAGCCACGTTATTACCCCCCCGTTGCCCCCTGTACACAGCCACGTTATTACCCCCCGTTGCCCCCTGTACACAGCCACGTTATTACCCGGTGCCCCCTGTACACAGCCACGTTATTACCCGGTGCCCCCTGTACACAGCCACGTTATTACCCCCCGGTGCCCCCCGTACACAGCCACGTTATTACCCCCCGGTGCCCCCCGTACACAGCCACGTTATTACCCCCCGGTGCCCCCCGTACACAGCCACGTTATTACCCGGTGCCCCCCGTACACAACCACGTTATTACCCGGTACCCCCTGTACACAACCACGTTATTACCCGGTGCCTCCTGTACACAACCACGTTATTACCCGGTGCCCCCTGTACACAACCACGTTATTACCCGGTGCCCCCTGTACACAACCACGTTATTACCCGGTACCTCCTGTACACAACCACGTTATTACCCGGTACTTCCTGTACACAGCCACGTTATTACCCGGTACTTCCTGTACACAGCCACGTTATTACCCGGTACTTCCTGTATATAACCATGTTATTACCCGGTACTTCCTGTATATAACCATGTTATTACCCGGTACTTCCTGTATATAACCATGTTATTACCCGGTACTTCCTGTATATAACCATGTTATTACCCGGTACTTCCTGTATATAACCATGTTATTACCCGGTACTTCCTGTATATAACCATGTTATTACCCGGTACTTCCTGTATACAACCATGTTATTACCCGGTACTTCCTGTATACAACCATGTTATTACCCGGTACTTCCTGTATATAACCATGTTATTTTTATTCTCTTTATTCGTTATTCAAGGTGTCACTATTTCCGTTTTCTCTTGTTGGAAATGGACCCGTAAGCATTTCACTTAGTCTCCCCCCGTTGTCTCCCCCCGTTGTCTCCCCCCGTTGTCTCCCCCCGTTGTCTCCCCCCGTTGTCTCCCCCCGTTGTCTCCACCCGTTGTCTCCACCTGTTGTCTCCCCCTGTTGTCTCCACCTGTTGTTTACAGGTGAAGCATGTGAAAAATACAATGGGAGTTGATTTGAAATACCAGCCATGTAACCAGGCAGGCAGTGCTGTGCCTGGACACATTTAGAGCGGTTTAATGACAGACAGATAAACCAGCTTGCTTGGGCCCTAGCAGGCCTATATAAAGAAGCTGTTTAATCTCAACACACATGACGCCCTGGCCCCTGACGCCCTGCCCTGGCCCCTGACGCCCTGCCCTGGCCTCTGACGTCCTGCCCTGGCCCCTGACGCCCTGCCCTGGCCCGACGCCCTGCCCTGGCCCCTGACGCCCTGCCCTGGCCCCTGACGCCCTGACGCTGGCCCCTGACGCCCTGACGCTGGCCCCTGACGCCCTGACGCTGGCCCCTGACGCCCTGCCCTGGCCCCTGACGCCCTGCCCTGGCCCCTGACGCCCTGCCCTGGCCCCTGACCTGGCCTCTGATGTCCATGTGTAAACCAAAAGGGACAACAGAGACGGCTGGAATAAAGCAGCTTGGTTAAAAATAATAAAGTAAAAGACACATGCAAGTTACATGTTCCTCTGAAACTACAATCAGGCAACAAAAAATAATAATAATTGAACAATCTGTTGGAAAAACACCAAATGCTATGCAATCATGCTGTTTATATCCACCAAACTGAACTTGCATCTTCAATTAGGCTGCGGAGCAGCCCGCCACAGGGCTCCACATACAGGGAGGTTCTGGAAACCCTCCGGGCCAGTCCATCATCCACGTCAGAGTCCCACACGGGCCAGTGGGGGAAAAAAATATTGCATTAATGCCATTTTTGAATTATAGGCTATTTAAATTGATGGAAAATATATCCTGCAGTTATTATTCTATGTAGATTATTTAGGCAGCAGGAACGTTCAGCTCTCAACTGGCTGATGGATGGAGCAGCTCACAGAACAAAGCCCGACAGCGGTAGGACAAGTAGGAAACCTTATGATATCTAGGAGTAGGTAGATAAGTAACCTTGAGATCTATCAGTAAACACTAAGCCAAAAAAATGGGGATGCAAACCATGTATTTAAAATAAAAAAGGTTTTGTCCCAAGTCTGAGGTTGAAATCTTTGCGATGCGAGATTCTGTCATTACTTTCTGTTGTATTTCCACAAACACCTTGTCAATTAAAAATGTCGACTGCAAAGTAGGTTTTCCTGGTCGAATATCACGGCGACGATCAACCGCACGGGGGCATTTGTTTATGCAAACTTGTCCGTCACGTGTAAACTGGCCTACGCTGTACAGTACTAAAAACACTGCTAGCCAAACACAACGGTCTCTGTGCTGGGTGGGCAATCGCATTAAAGGGCAACAACACCCTAAAATAAAACATGTTGGCAGACCTGAAAAGAGCTCTCCTGATGTGGTTTAAGCATCGTTACTGACTTAAAATCATTTCCTTCTATAAACAACTGTGAGTGAGTGAGTGAGTGAGTGAGTGAGTGAGTGAGTGAAAACCTGAAAAAAAAATACAACTCAGAAACTGGGAACAACAAAACAAAGGAAAGCGGAATATAGCAAAAGATGGAAGGGATTTTTATAGAGCAGAACTGTAGGCTGCTGACTGTTCAAAACTTAAATCACATTTCAGTCATTCAGCAGACGCTCTTATCCAAGAGAAACTTACAGTATTGAGGGCATACATTTCCACTTTTTCATACTGAGATTGCGGCAAAAGGTATAATTTTTTTCCCCCCCTCAAAAACAATCTAAGTTAAAAATGTAATTGTGTATGGAGGTGTGTGACGCTAAAGACTGATGGCGAGCAGAATCAACAACCTCAGCATCGTCGAGAGACTGTTGCTCTGTGAGAAGGTGTTAAAGTTCAGGTTGCCATTATTATGTAAACGCCAGCTGAAAAAGTACCCAGGGCCTTGCCTTGGCTCCAAGTTACAGCAGGTCCGCCAGAGCCACGGCCCAAATGAGACACGAGTTCCAGCCCGCGTAAAATGTAAACAGAAAAGTCTAAGCCTTCTGGGTAAAACACTGGGGAAAATCCTCAAAAGGAGACGCACCAACTATAAGGAATGAGAAGTGGCACCGAAGGGGATGGCTGCCATTTTATATGCTCCTAACCAACTGTCAATCAGCCTATCAGAAGCTTCTAAAGCCATGACATCATATTCTGGAATTTTCCAAGCGGTTTATAAAAAGGCAGTCAACTTAAGTGTCTCAACCACTGGAATTGTGATACAGTGAATTATAAAAGAGAAATAATCTGTCTGCAAACAATTGTTGGAAAAACTTGCCAAAAACAATAGTTTGTTAACAAGAAATTTGTGGAGATGGTTGAAAAACGAGTTTTAATGTCCCCAACCTGAGCGGACGTAAACTTCCGACTTCAACTGTACGTTATATCCTTTAAGAGTCAATGGGTTTATAGCATTCATTTATACGTCCAAAAACATATGTAGTAACTGCAGATTGCCCCTTTAAATGATAAGAATTGCCGGCAATTACAAAATACCGGTTTCAGGACAAGGGCTCTACACTGACTTATCTTGTTTTGTCTTGTCTTGTCTTACAAGGAGCACGTGTTGAAAAACGGAGGCGTACACAAAGAAATTGAGGAGAAAAATATTTAATTGAGCGCTGGTGCTCATAAATATAAATATAAATATATTTTTTTTAAATCCAGGTCGCACAGCAAAATACTTAGGCACATACACGCGTGTAAAATGTTCACTGTAGAGCCCTGGTTTAGGAGCACCAGAAAATGATCTTTTTTTTAAAGATTGAGAGCCAACACGGGGCCAAAATAAATCCTAAACTCAGCTAAAAGAAATGTCCTCTCACTCAACTGTGTTTTATTTTCAGCAAACTTAACATGTGTAAATATTTGTATGAACAGAACAAGATTCAACAACTGAGACATAAACTGAACAAGTTCCACAGACATGTGACTAACAGAAATGGAATAATGTGTCCCTGAACAAAGAGGGTCAAAATCAAAAGTAACAGTCAGTATCTGGTGTGGCCACCAGCTGCATTAATTCAGTACTGCAGTGTTACTCTCGACCCTGATCTCTCTTTTGAAGAACATATCAAGATTGTTTCAAGGCCAGCTTACCCCCCCCCATCTACGTAACATTGCAAAAATCTGAAACTTTGCCTAAAAATGATGCAGAAAAATGTATCCATGCTTTTGTCACTTCTAGGTTAGACTACTGCAATGCTCGACATTCCGGCTACCCGGATAAAGCACTAAATAAACTTCAGTGAGTGCTAAACACGGCTGCTTGAATCTTGACTAGAACCAAAGAAAATTTGATCATATTACTCCAGTGCTAGCCTCCCTACACTGGCTTGCTGTTAAGGCAAGGGCTGATTTCAAGGTTTTACTGCTAACCTACAAAGCATTACATGGGCTTGCTCCTACCTATCTTCCCGATTTGGTCCTGCCGTACATACCTACACGTACGCTACGGTCACAAGACGCAGGTCTCCTAATTGTCCCTAGAATTTCTAAGCAAACAGCTGGAGGCAGGGCTTTCTCCTATAGAGCTCCATTTTTATGGAATGGTCTGCCTATCCATGTGAGAGAAGCAGACTCAGTCTCAACCTTTAAGTCTTTATTGAAGACTCATCTCTTCAGTAGGTCCTATGATTGAGTGTCGTCTGGCCCAGGAGTGTGAAGGTGAACAGAAAGGCACTGGAGCAATGAACCGCCCTTGCTGTCTCTGCCTGGCCGGTTCCCCTCTCTCCACTGGGATTCTCTGCCTCTCACCCTATTACAGGGGCTGAGTCACTGGCTGACTGGTGCTCTTCCATGCCGTCCCTAGGAGGGGTGTGTCACTTGAGTGGGTTGAGTCACTGACGTGATCTTCCTGTCTGGGTTGGCCCCCCCTTGGGTTGTGCCGTGGGGGAAATCTTTGTGGGCGATACTCAGCCTTGTCTCAGGATGGTAAGTTGGTGGTTGAAGATATCCCTCTAGTGGTGTGGGGGCTGTGCTTTGGCAAAGTGGGTGGGGTTATATCCAGCCAGCTATGAAAAGCCAACTGACATTTACTCCTGAGGAGCTGACCTGTTGCACCCTCTACAACCACTGTGATTATTATTATCTGACCCTGCTGGTCATTTATGAACATTTGAACATCTTGGCCATGTTCTGTTATAATCTCTACCCAGCACAGCCAGAAGAGGACTGGCCACCCCTCAGTCTGGTTCCTCTCTAGGTTTCTTCCAAGGTTTTGGCCTTTCTAGGGAGTTTTTCCTAGCCACCGTGCTTCTACACATGCATTACTTGCTGTTGGGGGTTTTAGGCTGGGTTTCTGTACAGCACTTTGAGACATCGGCTGATGTAAGAAGGGCTTTATAAATACATTTGATTGATTGCAGTTTATCTCCTCCTCATGGACCGCACCAGATTTGCCAGTTCTTGCTGTGTTAACTTACTCTTCCAAGGCACCTGCAAGTTCCCGGACATTTCTTGGGGGGAATGGCCCAAGCCCTCACCCTCCGATCCAACAGGTCCCAGACGTGCTAAATGGGATTGAGATCCGGGCTCTTCGCTGGCCATGGCAGAACACTGACATTCCTGTCATGCAGGAAATCATGCACAGAACGAGCAGTATGGCTGGTGGCATTGTCATGCTGGAGGGTCATGTCAGGATGAGCCTGCAGGAAGCGTATCACATGAGGGAGGAGGATGTCTTCCCTGTAACGCACAGCGTTGAGATTGCCTGCAATGACAACAAGCTCAGTCGGATGCTGTGACACACCGCCCCAGACCCTCCACATCCAAATCGATCCCACTCCAGAGTACAGGCCTCGGAGTAACGCTCATTCCTTTGACGATAAATGCGAATCCGACCATCACCCCTGGTGAGACATAACCGCGACTCGTCAGTGAAGAGCACTTTTTGCCTGTCCTGTCTGGTCCAGCGACGGTGGGTTTGTGCCCATAGGCGACGTTGTTGCCGGTGATGTCTGGTGAGGACCTACCTTACAACAGGCCTACAAGCCCTCAGTCCAGCCTCTCTCAGCCTATTGCGGACAGTCTGAGCACTGATGGAGGGATTGTGCGTTCCTGGTGTAACTCAGGTAGTTGTTGTTGCCATCCTGTACCTGTCCCGCATGTGTAATGTTCGGATGTATTGATCCTGTGCAGGTGTTGTTACACGTGGTCTGCCACTGCGAGGATGATCAGCTGTCCGACCTGTCTCCCTGTAGCGCTGTCTTAGGCGTCTCACAGTACGGACATTGCAATTTATTGCCCTGGCCACATCTGCGGTCCTCATGCCTCCTTGCAGCATGCCCAAGGCACGTTCACGCAGATAAGCAGGGACCCTGGGCATCTTTCTTTTGGTGTTTTTCAGAGTCAGTAGAAAGGCCTCTTTAGTGTCCTAAGTTCATGACTGTGACCTTAATTGCCTACCGTCTGTAAGCTGTTAGTGTCTTAATGACCGTTCCACAGGTGCATGTTCATTAATTGTTGATGGTTCATTGAACAAGCACGGGAAACAGTGTTTACACCCTTTACAATGAAGATCTGTGAAGTTATTTGGATTTTTACAAATTATCTTTGAAAGATAGGGTCCTCAAAAAGGGACGTTTCTTTTTTTTGCTGAGTTTAGATACTTTTGAAGCTCATCTGAGGAACCTCTCCCTTTCTTTCTGTGTCACCACATGCACACTACTGAGGCTGTGGGACAGCCAAGAAATCATTATGTAGTGGAACAGGCTCGGAACCCTCGGCCTTCTGGTCCCAAGCCCAGCGAGCCATCAACTGTGCCACAAAAACATTTATAAGAGAGAGTTGATATCCACACTTATAAACCTGGATTGTTCCACAACTCCCACACTTTCACACGATAGTTTTACAGTGCCTCTTGAGGGTTCTCCACAGTGATTTCACAACCGGCACTACGGAGCGCCATTCGCTTCGCGTTCCAAAAAACATTCTGTCACAGACGAGAGACAGAGACAGAGAGAGAGAGAGAGAGAGAGAGAAAGAGAGAGAGAGAGAGAGAAAGAAAGAGAGAGAGAGAGAGAGAACACAAAAGTATGTGGACACCACATCAAATTAGTAGATTCAGCTATTTGGCCGTACTGAAGAACTCAGTGACTTTCAACGTGGCACCGTTATAGGATGCCACCTTTTCCAACAAGACAGTTCGTCACATTTCTGCCCCCGGTTCAACTGTAAGTGCTGTTATTCTGAAGTGGAAAAAGTCTAGGAGCAACAACGACTCAACCGCGAAGTGGTAGGCCACACAAGCTCACAGAACGGGACCGCAGAGTGCTGAAGTGTGTAAAAGTCGTCTGTCCTCAGTTGCAACATTCCCTACCGAGTTCCAAACTGTCTCTGGAAGCAACGTTGGGACAATAACTATTTTGTCGGGAGCTTCATGAAATGGGTTTCCATGGCCGAGCAACTTAACATCACCACGCGCAACGCCAAGCGTCGGCTGGAATGGTGTAAAGCTCACCGCCATTGGACTCTGGAGCAGTGGAAACACGTTCTCTGGAGTGATGAATCATGCTTCACCATCTGGCAGTCCGATGGATGAATCTGGGTTTGGAGGATGCCAGGAGAAACGCTACCTGCCCCAATGCTTAGTGCCAACTGTAAAGTTTGGTGGAGGAGGAATAATGGTCTGGAGCTGATTTTTCATGGTTCAGGCCCCTTAGTTCCAATGAAGGGAAATCTTAACGCTACAGCATACAATGACATTCTAGACAATTCTGTGCATCTAGCTTTGTGGCAACAGTTTGGGGAAGGCTCTTTCCTGTTTCAGCATGACAATGCCCCAGTGCACAAAGCAAGGTCCATACAGAAATGGTTTGTTGATAAGTGTGGAATAACTTGACTGGCCTTCAGAGCCCTTACCTCAACCCCATCTAACACCTTTGGGATGAATTGTAACACCGACTGCGAGCCAGGCCTAATCGCCCAACATCAGTGCCCGACCTCACTAATACTCTTGTGGCTTAATGGAAACAAGTCCCTGCAGAACACAGCAATGTTCCAACATCTAGTGGAACGCCTTCCCAGAAGAGTGGAGGCTGTTATAGCAGCAATGTTCCAACATCTAGTGGAAAGCCTTCCCAGAAGAGTGGAGGCTGTTATAGCAGCAATGTTCCAACATCTAGTGGAAAGCCTTCTCAGAAGAGTGGAGGCTGTTATAGCAGCAATGTTCCAACATCTAGTGGAAAGCCTTCCCAGAAGAGTAGAGGCTGTTATAGCAGCAATGTTCCAACATCTAGTGGAAAGCCTTCCCAGAAGAGTGGAGGCTGTTATAGCAGCAATGTTCCAACATCTAGTGGAAAGTCTTCCCTGAAGAGTGGAGGCTGTTATAGCAGCAATGTTCCAACATCTAGTGGAAAGCCTTCCCAGAAGAGTGGAGGCTGTTATAGCAGCAATGTTCCAACATCTAGTGGAAAGCCTTCCCAGAAGAGAGGAGGCTGTTATAGCAGCAATGTTCCAACATCTAGTGGAAAGCCTTCCCAGAAGAGTGGAGGCTGTTAAAGCAGCAAAGGGGGGGGAGCAACTCCAAATTAACGCCCATGATTTTGTAATATGATGTTCGACGAGCAGGTGGGAACATACTTCTGACTATGTAGTGTAGTTAGCCTCTATGAACGGGTTAAATCTCACCCACATGACGGCGAAAGCTAGCATGGCGGAATACAAGTACAAGTTAAAAACATACTGTTACAGGGACCCGCTCACCGGCCAAAAAAAACACACGGAAGTTAATGGATTCAACGTCCGTTCACGTCCGACACCAATGTAATGAAACAGGCAGGTTGGTGAGGCTCGAACCCTCAACCTTCTGGTCCGAAGACCAGCGCATCAGCAACAGTACCACAAAAACATATCGGCACTTAACTAGAGTCGCTACAATTACAACAATTATTACCTGGGCGCTGGACACTGGTTCTCTCCCAAATAAAACAATTACCGATAACACAGCAAAGTATTTAGGAGCATATGCCCCTCCAAAATGGTAGCACAGTAGTCATGTCAATAGCTTGTTGGATAACCATTTAAATCCACCGTCTGACCAAAACATGTATATAACTAAACCCTAATTAAGATACAAATAGGTTTTTATTGTGTTATATATCTGTGAATCGGCCAGATGTTTAGCTAGCTAGCTAACGTTAGGTTAGCAGCAGGATGCTAACAACTGTAAGGAACGTTCAGAAAGACAGCTAAACCAACAAACAAAAACGTCTTCAAGTGTTGTTAACGTACCGTTTAACAACTGTAATACCGTCTGTCCTGGTCAAATGTTAACAAAACGTTGTTTCTCTTCGAACAAACCACCGTGAGAAATGTTTGTTGATATAGTTTTTCCTGGCGTCCAGTTCGTTCGTCGGTTCCACCTTCTTCCGTTCTGATCCAAAATAAAACGGCTCTCGTTCTCTTCCCAAACAGAAAGTTCACATCTTCTCGCGAGATCTCGACCAAGTCATCTTAGTCTTGGAGTATGGTAGGACAATATGTTTACTTTCATATGAATAAAAAAATAAAAATAATACCTCTTACATCAATCATGCAAAGTCCTATAGAAGTGAACTTTGAAATAGTCATGGTTATTTTTAAATACATACAGTGATAAAGTTGTAATTTACACAGAACGATCGTCAAGAATTCTTCTATGTTACTATTACAAATCAAATCAAATGTATTTATATAGCCCTTCTTACATCAGCTGATATCTCAAAGTGCTGTACAGAAACCCAGCCTAAAACCCCAAACAGCAAGCAATGCAGGTGTAGAAGCATGGTGGCTAAAACTCCCTAGAAAGGCCAAAACCTTAGGAAGAAACCTAGAGAGGAACCAGGCTATGAGGGGTGGCCAGTCCTCTTCTGTCTGTGCCGGGTGGAGATTAGAAACCTAGAGAGGAACCAGGCTATGAGGGGTGGCCAGTCCTCTTCTGGCTGTGCTGGGTGGAGATTAGAAACCTAGAGAGGAACCAGGCTATGAGGGGTGGCCAGTCCTCTTCTGGCTGTGCTGGGTGGAGATTAGAAACCTAGAGAGGAACCAGGCTCTGAGGGGTGACCAGTCCTCTTCTAGCTGGGCCGGGTGGAGAGGAACCAGGCTATGAGGGGTGGCCAGTCCTCTTCTGGCTGTGCCGGGTGGAGAGGAACCAGACTCTGAGGGGTGGCCAGTCCTCTTCTGGCTGTGCCGGGTGGAGATTAGAAACCTAGAGAGGAACCAGGCTATGAGGGGTGGCCAGTCCTCTTCTGGCTATGCCGGGTGGAGATTAGAAACCTAGAGAGGAACCAGGCTATGAGGGGTGGCCAGTCCTCTTCAGGCTGTGCCGGGTGGAAATTAGAAACCTAGAGAGGAACCAGGCTATGAGGGGTGGCCAGTCCTCTTCTGGCTGTGCCGGGTGGAGATTAGAAACCTAGAGAGGAACCAGGCTATGAGGGGTGGCCAGTCCTCTTCTGGCTGTGCCGGGTGGAGAGGAACCAGGCTATGAGGGGTGGCCAGTCCTCTTCTGGCTGTGCCGGGTGGAGAGGAACCAGGCTATGAGGGGTGGCCAGTCCTCTTCTGGCTGTGCCGGGTGGAGATTAGAAACCTAGAGAGGAACCAGGCTATGAGGGGTGACCAGTCCTCTTCTGGCTGTGCCGGGTGGAGATTAGAAACCAGGCTATGAGGGGTGGCCAGTCCTCTTCTGACTGTGCCGGGTGGAGATTATAACAGTCCACAAAAGAGTCCTTTCGTTGCACCTACCATGGTTTACATTATTCACATGCTTCTCATCACTGTCAGAGTTGAAAGATGCTTTTCAGGAAAACTTTCAGGCTTCAAGGAATTTGGTTTCCCATTTTACAGACATAAATCTGACAGGCCTCCTGTCTGTTGAAGGGCCAAAATATCCAGGAGTTAAAAGTGGAGAGGAGAGAGAGAGGATTCCCTGGTGTCAACTAGTGGGTTCAGTCAGTCAGCAATATCTTTATAATAACTGACCTGGAATAAACAGAGTTTACTGTTGAGGAGTTTTTATAGCTGAAAGTAAAAGTTTTGTATTTTATTAAGATCCCTATTCGCTAAAATATCAATACACGCTTTTATATATTTATGCCTTATCATTCCATTCATCAAGTACTCATTATAACGGCAACACCGCAGCCATTCATTTTCCCATATATTTACGATCCTTTGCTCTACTGTTACAATTGCTTTTTTCTAAACAGTTCCTGATATCCTGAAATCACAGCAACCTTGAATCCTGATATCCTGAACTCACAGCAACCTTGAATCCTGATATCCTGAACTCACAGCAACCTTGAATCCTGATATCCTAATCTCACAGCAACCTTGAATCCTGATATCCTGAACTCACAGCAACCTTGAATCCTGATATCCTGAACTCACAGCAACCTTGAATCCTGATATCCTAATCTCACAGCAACCTTGAATCCTGATATCCTGAACTCACAGCAACCTTGAATCCTGATATCCTGAACTCACAGCAACCTTGAATCCTGATATCCTGAACTCACAGCAACCTTGAATCCTGATATCCTGAACTCACAGCAACCTTGAATCATGATATCCTGAACTCACAGCAACCTTGAATCCTGATATCCTGAACTCACAGCAACCTTGAATCCTGATATCCTAATCTCACAGCAACCTTGAATCCTGATATCCTAATCTCACAGCAACCTTGAATCCTGATATCCTAATCTCACAGCAACCTTGAATCCTGATATCCTGAACTCACAGCAACCTTGAATCCTGATATCCTAATCTCACAGCAACCTTGAATCCTGATATCCTGAACTCACAGCAACCTTGAATCATGATATCCTGAACTCACAGCAACCTTGAATCATGATATCCTGAACTCACAGCAACCTTGAATCCTGATATCCTAATCTCACAGCAACCTTGAATCCTGATATCCTAATCTCACAGCAACCTTGAATCCTGATATCCTGAACTCACAGCAACCTTGAATCCTGATATCCTGAACTCACAGCAACCTTGAATCCTGATATCCTAATCTCACAGCAACCTTGAATCCTGATATCCTGAACTCACAGCAACCTTGAATCCTGATATCCTGAACTCACAGCAACCTTGAATCCTGATATCCTGAACTCACAGCAACCTTGAATCCTGATATCCTGAACTCACAGCAACCTTGAATCCTGATATCCTGAACTCACATCAACCTTGAATCCTGATATCCTGAACTCACATCAACCTTGAATCCTGATATCCTGAACTCACAGCAACCTTGAATCCTGATATCCTGAACTCACAGCAACCTTGAATCCTGATATCCTGAACTCACAGCAACCTTGAATCCTGATATCCTGAACTCACAGCAACCTTGAATCCTGATATCCTGAACTCACATCAACCTTGAATCCTGATATCCTGAACTCACAGCAACCTTGAATCCTGATATCCTGAACTCACAGCAACCTTGAATCCTGATATCCTAATCTCACAGCAACCTTGAATCCTGATATCCTGAACTCAACAGTACCAGTTGTTCTGTAAACAACCAGAAAGAATAACAATCTCACGTTTGATCCATAAAAACTTGAATCCTCCACAAGCAGATCCATATATTTAAGCAATAAGCCCCAAGGAGGTGTGGTAACACGGAGTGTCTGGATACAGGCCTTTAGCCGTGGTATATTGGCCATATATCACAAACCCCCCCCCCCCCCCCCCCCCCCCGAGGTGGGCGCCGATGACGTGGATGTCGATTAAGGCTGCCCCCCCCCCCCCCCGCACCTCCCCGATTCAGAGGTGTTGGGTTAAATGTGGAAGACACATTTCAGTTGAATGCATTCAGTTGTACAATTGACTAGGTATCCCTTATTCCCTTATTGCTATTATAAACTGGTTACCAACGTAATTAGAGCAGTAAATATAAATGTTTTGTCATACCAGTGGTATACGGTCTGATATACCATTGCTGTCAGCCAATCAACATTCAGGGCTCGAACCACCCAGTTTATAATTAAAGGCTGTGTCCAGGCATTTACATTACATTTACGTCATTTAGCAGACGCTCTTATCCAGAGCGACTTACGGTAGTGAATGCATACAAAACACTAATGCAAAACATTTTTTACCCTTTAGTATACTTCATCATATATATACTTGGGATATCACTGCAATAGGACAAGTACAACAAACAAATCATTGGAGGAAGTCCTTAAATCTGAGGAGTAGGTTGAATCTGTCTGGGAAACCAGCTCTTAGATAATCCAGTCACTTCATTCGGCAGACAGTTTTTGCCTTCTTCCAATAAAAAGCCACTAAGCATGTTACACATGAATATAGATAATTTACTGTAGTGGAACAATATAACAGGCATGACAAAGACAAATGGTTTTCCTCTTTTTATTACAATTTACTGTACACGAAGATAGTCCTCTACTTGAGCTCCTTCACAGCCAGACCTGGGGGCAGGGACTCCGCGATGCGTCGTGCCTAAGAGCAGCCCTTAGCCGTGGTATATTGGCAATATACCACACCCCCCCGTGCCTTATTGCTTAATTATAAACCGTCTAGTTTGGGTCCTGGATACTGATTGGCTGAAAGCCGTGGTATATCAGAAAATATAACACGGGTATGCTTCAAAACTACTTGTTTACTGTTCTATTTATGTTGGTAACCAGTTTATAACAGCAATAAGGCACCTCAGGGGGGTTTGTAGTACATGGCCGATATACCACGGCTAAGACCTGTATCCAGACACTCAGCGTTGCGTCGTGCCTAAGAACAGCCCTCATCCATGGTATATTGTCAATATGGAAAACAGAAAGGAAAACGCTGCACACCGCTGCTCGTGCTCCCAGGTGATATTTATCTATAACAACGTTTCAGACCCTGAGGTCTTCATCAGGCGTCCACATCCCATTGGCCTCATCGCTTAAATATACGGGTGGACAAAACATTAGGAGCACTTCCTGCTCTTCCCATGACATTAGACTGACCAGGTGAATCCAGGTGAAAGCTATGATCCTTTATTGATGTCACTTGTTAAATCCACTTCAAATCAGTGTAGATGAAGGGGAGGAGACAAGTTAAAGAAGGATGTTTTAAGCCTTGAGACAATTGTGACATGGATTATGTATGTGTGCCATTCAGAGGGCGAATGGGCAAGATAAAATATTTAAGTGCCTTTGAACGGGGTATGGTAGTAGGTGCCAGGCGCACCGGTTTGTGTCAAGAACTGCAACGCTGCTGGGGTTTTCATGCGCAACAGTTTCCTGTGTGTATCAAGAATGTTCCACTACCCAAAGGACATCCAGCCAACTGGACACAACTGTGGGGAAGCATTGGAGTCAACATGGACCAGCATCCCTGTGGAACGCTTTCGACACCTTGTAGAGTCCATGCCCCGATAGTGCTGAATCGAGCCCACTCTCCCTGCCGGTCCTGGCAGTGACTCCACAGGAACCTCCCCAGCTCCTGGTTCATCCTCTCCACCTGCCCGTTGGACTGAGGCCGATACCTGGAAGTGAGGCTGACCGTGACCCCGTGCTTCTCCATAAAGGCCGTAATGTGAATTGGGGGCCATGGTCAGAGACGATGTCCTCCGGAAGGCCATAATGCTGGAAGACCTGCTGGAAGAATGCCTCAGTGACCTGGAGAGCAGTAGGGAGACCAGAAAGAGGGATTAAACAACAGGATTTTTAAAAAATCTATCCACAACCACCAGAATGGTGGTGAAAACGTCAGAGGAGGGGAGATCGGTGACAAAGTCAATGGATAGATGAGAGCAGGGACGCTGAGGCACAAGAAGGGGAAGGAGTTTCCCTGCTGGAGCGTTCTGGGGGGGATTTGGTTGTGGGTCACCAGTATTTCTCAGAGATGGATTGGATAGTGCGAGAAATACCTGGATGTAAGCAGCCGGTCCCTAATCCCTGTAGGAACGTAGATGCACCCAGGTCAGCAGCCGATCCCTTATCCCCGTGGGAACGTAGATGCGCCCAGGTCAGCAGCCGATCCCTTATCCCCGTGGGAACGTAGATGCGCTCAGGAAGACGGTTAGTGGGTGCGGGGCTCCCTCTCCAGAGCCTGGCGGATGTCCACATCTACGTCCCAGACCACAGGAGCTACGACTCGGGAGGAAGGGATTATAGGTGCATTCTGGACCCTCTCCCAAATCATAGAGACGTGACAGGGCATCGGCCTTGGTGTTCTTAGAACCTGGGCGATAGGTCAGCGTGAAGTCAAACCTTGTGTAGAAAAGGGCCCACCTTGCATGGCGCAGATTCAGCCTCCTCGCTGTCCGTATGTACTCCAGGTTCCGATGGTCGGTGAGAATGACAAATGGTTCCTTGAGCAAGGCAAAGGAGCTGATCGTGGACTACAGGAAAAGGAGGGGCGAACAGGCCCCAATTAACATCGACGGGGCTGTAGTGGAGCGGGTTGAGAGCTTCGAGTTCCTTGGTATCCACGTCACCAACAAACCATCATGGTCCAAACATACCAAGAAAGTTGTGAAGAGGGCACGGCCACGCCTTTTCCCCCTCAGGAAACTGAAAAGATTTGGCATGGGTCCCCAGGTCCTCAAAAAGTTCTACAGCTGCACCATCAAGAGCATTCTGACCGGTTGCATCAGCGCCTGGTATGACAACTGCTCGGCATCCGAACGTAAGGCGCTACAGAGGGTGGTGCGTACGGCCCAGTACATCACTAGGGCCAAGCTTCCTGCAATCCAGGACCTCAATACTAGGCGGTGTCAGAGGAAGGCCCAAAATATTGACAAAGACTGTTCTCTCTACTACTGCCATAAGACTGCAGAACAATTAACAATTGTTTTTACACTGCTGCCACTCGCTGTTTATTATCTATGCATAGTCACTTTAGCCACACCTACATGTACAAATTACCTCCATTAACCTGTACCTGATCGTGGACTCGGTACCTGTACCCCCTGTATTGTTGCCTCATTATTGTGTTACTTTTTTTTACTTTAGTTTATTTAGTAAGTATTTGCTTCACTATTTTCTTAACTGCAGTGTTGGTTAAGGGCTTCTAAGTAAGCATTTTATTGTAAGGTCTACACCTGTTGTATTCGGCGCATGTGACAAATACAATTTGATTTGATTTAAAATCTGTAGAATATTGGCCTGTTGGAAACTACAACATCACACAGTTCAGACCTGATCTGATTTATCTCTAGAGAAACTACAACTCCCTACTACATCACACAGTTCAGGCTGGGTCTGATTTATCTCTAGAGAAACTACAACTCCCTACTACATCACACAGTTCAGGCTGGATCTGATTTATCTCTAGAGAAACTACAACTCCCTACTACATCACACAGTTCAGGCTGGATCTGATTTATCTCTAGAGAAACTACAACTCCCTACTACATCACACAGTTCAGGCTGAATCTGATTTATCTCTAGAGAAACTACAACTCCCTACTACATCACACAGTTCAGTGTAAAGAGAACACCAAAATAACAAAACGAAGAACGCACGAACAACAAAACAGTCTTGTCATGCTCACACAGGCAAAACAAGAAACAATCTCCCACAACACTACACCAAACAATGACCCATATATAGGACTCTCAATCAGAGGCAACGAGAAAGCACCTGCCTCCAATTGAGAGTCCAACCCCAATAAACTAGACATAGAAATACAAAAGACTAGAGACCACATAGAAATACAAACCTAGAACATAACCCCAAAAACCCGGAAATAATAAATCAAACACCCTACTAAATAAATCACCACCCCGAACCACATAAACAAAATACCCTCTGCCACGTTCTGACCAAACTACAATAACAAATAACCCCTATTACTGGTCAGGACGTGACATTCAGTCTGGATCGGATTTATTTCTAGAGAAACTACAACTCCCTACTGCATCACAGTTCAGGCTGGATCTGATTTATCTCTAGAGAAACTACAACTCCCTACTACATCACACAGTTCAGACTGGATCTGATTTATTTCTAGAGAAACTACAACTCCCTACTGCATCACAGTTCAGGCTGGATCTGATTTATCTCTAGAGAAACTACAACTCCCTACTACATCACACAGTTCAGGCTGGATCTGATTTATCTCTAGAGAAACTACAACTCCCTACTACATCACACAGTTCAGGCTGGATCTGATGTATCTCTAGAGAAACTACAACTCCCTACTACATCACACAGTTCAGGCTGGGTCTGATTTATCTCTAGAGAAACTACAACTCCCTACTATTGCACATTGAGCTCACAGAAAAAACTAAATGGAATTCAAAATAATTGAACAGATGTCGGTCAATTAGTTGTTTAAAAAGCGAAAAAATAGGACCTACCGAGTGGTGCATGTGGTCTATGGCACTGTACCGCAGTGCTAGAGGCGTCACTACAGACCCAGGTTCGATCACAAATTGTATCAGCCAGAAGAGGACTGGCCACCCCTCATAGCCTGGTTCCTCTCTAGGTTTCTTCCTAGGTTTTGACCTTTCTAGGGGAGTTTTTCCTAGCCACCCCTCATAGCCTGGTTCCTCTCTAGGTTTCTTCCTAAGGTTTTGGCCTTTCTAGGGAGTTTTTCCTAGCCACCGTGCTTCTACACCTGCATTGCTTGCTGTTTTGGGGGGTTTTAGGCTGGGTTTCTGTACAGCACTTTGAGATATCAGCTGATGTAAGAAGGGCTATATAAATACATTTGATTTGATATCACGACCAGCCGTGATGGGGAGTCCCATAGGGCGGCGAGTAATTGGCCCAGAATTATTGTTATTGTCAGGTATGTCTAGGATTACAATACAGTTGTTATTGTCAAGTATGTCTAGGATTACAATACACTTGTTATGTACATTGTCTTAGTTTTCCGTATCTAAAGACATAAACAATCTATTATCCAACTATGGATAGTGTTGTCAACAGTTAAACAACAATTCTTTATCAGTTCTGCACGTCACTCAACTGTTCCTTAGCAACCAGCTGATGAAAACAGAGAGGGAGATACGAGACAAAGAGCTGGAAATAGAGAGAGGCGGACTTTGGGTGCTTTATTGTTTACCTACTGTATTTGTGTAATTCAGACGTGCTGTCGGACAGGGACCGGGAAATGAGATGTCTTGCGGACGGCGCGGCGCGTCATGTATTATTCTGACGCTGGTAGTGTGTTTTCAGAGGTCCCTGGTTAGAATCCTAATCCCCACGTGGGATCTTGTTCTCGTTCAGGATACATCTGAAGGTGTTTACCTGCTTCTGATGATGTCGTGGGCTTCATTTTCTGACGAGAGGATATTTTCATCTTATCTTACAGTTTGACAATGTGACTACGCAGCATCACAGCATCACAGCATCACAGCATCACAGCCTCACAGCATCACAGCCTCACAGCATCACAGCCTCACAGCATTACAGCATCACAGCCTCACAGCATCACAGCCTCACAGCATCACAGCATCACAGCATTACAGCCTCACAGCATCACAGCACTACAGCATCACAGCATCACAGCATTACAGCATCACAGCATCACAGCATTACAGCATCACAGCATCACAACCTCGCATCACAGCCTCACAGCATCACAGCATTACAGCATCACAGCCTCACAGCATCACAGCCTCACAGCCTCACAGCATTACAGCATCACAGCATCACAGCCTCACACTGATGTCATATTGATGTAGCAGAGGCCTACTGAGATGTGATGAGTCATATTGATGTAGCAGAGGCCTACTGAGATGTGATCAGTCATATTGATGTAGCAGAGGTCTACTGAGATGTGATCAGTCATATTGATGTAGCATAGGTCTACTGAGATGTGATCAGTCATATTGATGTAGCATAGGCCTACTGAGATGTGATCAGTCATATTGATGTAGCATAGGCCTACTGAGATGTGTTCAGTCCTCATATTGATGTAACATAGGCCTACTGAGATGTGATGAGTCATATTGATGTAGCAGAGGCCTACTGAGATGTGATCAGTCATATTGATGTAGCATAGGCCTACTGAGATGTGATCAGTCATATTGATGTAGCAGAGGCCTACTGAGATGTGATGAGTCATATTGATGTAGCATAGGCCTACTGAGATGCGTTGTCTGTCCCCAACCTGAGGATTGATGGTTGATCATGAAGATAGCAGAGGCCATAGAGAAGCCAGATTCAGACATCACATATAATTTCATAAAGTTCCGTTTCACATCATGCTGTTGATATAAATAATTTATAAAACATTTACAGGTTTCTTGCAGTTATTTATCCCAGGGAAAATGGACTGGGTTTGGGCAGGAAATCTCAGTTCCCATCTCTCCACTGGGATTCTCTGCCTCTAAACCTACTACTGAGTGACTGGCTTACTGGTGCTCTTCCATGCCGTCCCTAGGAGGGGTGCGTCACTTGAGTGGGTTGAGTCACTGACGTGGTCTTCCTGTCTGGGTTGGCGCCCCCTTTGGGTTGTGGTTAAAACAGGATGGTCACCTTAACACACACGGTTCATCTTACTAGACTAGGATACAATGTGTATTAGCATCAACTTCAAATAGGGCTACCGGTAGCCGGTGGTACAGTGGTAAAAACAAATAGGGCTACCGGTAGCCGGTGGTACAGTGGTAAAAACAAATAGGGCTACCGGTAGCCGGTGGTACAGTGGTAAAAACAAATAGGGCTACCGGTAGCCGGTGGTACAGTGGTAAAAACAAATAGGGCTACCGGTAGCCGGTGGTAAAAACAAATAGGTGGGTAAACTGACTGCCGGTAGCCTACCCTCACACAGCCGAGGCAGTACCTCACACACGAACACCAGTAGAACAGGTAGCCTACCCTCACACAGCCGAGGCAGTACCTCACACACGAACACCAGTAGAACAGGTAGCCTACCCTCACACAGCCGAGGCAGTACTACACACACGAACACCAGTAGAACAGGTAGCCTACCCTCACACAGCCGAGGCAGTACTACACACACGGACACCAGTAGAACAGGTAGCCTACCCTCACACAGCCGAGGCAGTACTACACACACGAACACCAGTACAACAGGTAGCCTACCCTCACACAGCCGAGGCAGTACTACACACACGGACACCAGTAGAACAGGTAGCCTACCCTCACACAGCCGAGGCAGTACTACACACACGAACACCAGTAGAACAGGTAGCCTACCCTCACACAGCCGAGGCAGTACTACACACACGAACACCAGTAGAACAGGTAGCCTACCCTCACGCAGCCGAGGCAGTACTACACACACAGGAACACCAGTAGAACAGGTAGCCTACCCTCACACAGCCGAGGCAGTACTACACACACGAACACCAGTAGAACAGGTAGCCTACCCTCACGCAGCACTACACACACAGGAACACCAGTAGAACAGGTAGCCTACCCTCACACAGCCGAGGCGGTACTACACACAGGAACACCAGTAGAACAGGTAGCCTACATTCAGTATAATAATAGGAGTTTGTTTTACACCTGAGTTCATGAGCTCTCCATAATTCACGAGTTAATGCTTGGAGTCTTCGCAGATCATAACATTAAATACACAACGTTCCTGACATATATAACAGTGTTTTGTCATTATTTAAGCATTTAACAGTTGAATTAGAACATTGAACTAAAAAAAGCCTGTATGAATCCTGGATCTCGGAGATGTCAGGAAATGCCCTGTCAGTGTTACTATGGCTACGTAACATGTCATGATGTTTCGCCCGGCCCGGCGGTTGGATGGTTAAGGTAAGGACAGCCAGCACAGCATGGAGGTGGAGGGTGACAGGTCGACCAGTCATTCAGAGGACTGGAGGGTGACAGGTCGACCAGTCAGTCAGAGGACTGGAGGCTGACAGGTCGACCAGTCATTCAGAGGACTGGAGTGGAGGCTGACAGGTCGACCAGTCAGTCAGAGGACTGGAGTGGAGGCTGACAGGTCGACCAGTCAGTCAGAGGACTGGAGTGGAGGCTGACAGGTCGACCAGTCAGTCAGAGGACTGGAGTGGAGGCTGACAGGTCGACCAGTCATTCAGAGGACTGGAGTGGAGGCTGACAGGTCGACCAGTCAGTCAGAGGACTGGAGTGGAGGCTGACAGGTCGACCAGTCAGTCAGAGGACTGGAGTGGAGGCTGACAGGTCGACCAGTCATTCAGAGGACTGGAGTGGAGGCTGACAGGTCGACCAGTCAGTCAGAGGACTGGAGTGGAGGCTGACAGGTCGACCAGTCATTCAGAGGACTGGAGTGGAGGCTGACAGGTCGACCAGTCATTCAGAGCCCTGGAGTGGAGGCTGACAGGTCGACCAGTCAGTCAGAGGACTGGAGTGGAGGCTGACAGGTCGACCAGTCATTCAGAGGACTGGAGTGGAGGCTGACAGGTCGACCAGTCATTCAGAGCCCTGGAGTGGAGGGTGACAGGTCGACCAGTCATTCAGAGCCCTGGAGTGGAGGGTGACAGGTCGACCAGTCATTCAGAGGACTGGAGTGGAGGGTGACAGGTCGACCAGTCATTCAGAGGACTGGAGTGGAGGTTGACAGGTCGACCAGTCATTCAGAGGACTGGAGGGTGACAGGTCGACCAGTCATTCAGAGGACTGGAGTGGAGGGTGACAGGTCGACCAGTCATTCAGAGGACTGGAGTGGAGGCTGACAGGTCGACCAGTCATTCAGAGCCCTGGAGTGGAGGGTGACAGGTGTAAGATCACTGGCTGACCAGTAACACATCTGCCTTTAATATTGCTGGTCACCTCAGAAGAAAAAAAACTAATTTGTTTACAGAGACCATATTTGGGAGGTTTTAAGGCAACTGGTGATCAGCTGGAGCTATAAAATCACACATTCACGAGTCACTTCCATTATTTCTGTAAACTACAGCGCCACCTAGTGGCAGACCACAGCTCCTGCCACTCCATGCCAGTGCTCTGCAATACCCATTATCTCAAAAGTACAGGTCAGTGTTTCCATTAGCGACTTACAGTGCACTAAAGTAGAAAAACAACTATTGCTCATTATCCTTAATAAATTCTGCCTTTTAGAACGACTATAATGTGAATGACAATTACAAAGAGGTTAGATGAACCTTCGTGCACCAGCTCATGGAAAAAAAAGGCAGCCATTTTAAGTGTTTGATATCTTTATTAAGCAGTTTTCAATCCAAATGACTTTTCAAAGTACTCGGCTATCTCATCTCTGAACACAGGTTGATATTCTGAGTACTGGAAGAGGAAATACAACAATGGAATGTTTATTTTTTTTATGGTCACATTTGTCAAACATTTTTCAATAATTAGAAGGTTTTGCAATTTTTTTTGTCCACTTTTGTACTTTTAATAACAAGGCCTAGTTTAATCTTCTCTAGACCTGGCAGATTGTGTATTCATTTTTTGTAAAGAAATACTTTATTAATTTTGCAATGTTTTCAGAGTTTTCCGTTTTTTCCCCCCATGTTTAAATTTTTTCTATCATTTTCTTCGGTGAAGCAAGTTAAAGATTACCGTCTCTGAAACAACACAAAAAACACACGTTAACATTAGTAGCATACTTAACATTGATGTAACACTTAAAAACAGCTTAAATAATACAACATTTACATTGTTTAAAATGAGTTTGTTACCGGGTTTTTAGCTGGGGACTCCAGCAGGGTTGGTGGGCTTCTGGGCCGACTCCTTGGCCTGGTGAGCCTGCAGCACGGCAACAGCTTCATCCACCTTGGAGCGGAGAGACTCGGGAGACTCCAGCATGTGGAGCAACTCAGAGTTATCTATCTCCAACAGCATGCCGGTGATCTTTCCAGCCAGGCTGGGGTGCATGTTCTGGATGAGAGGGAACAGACGCTCACCTGGAGAATGAGGAGAGGAGGAGAGAGAATTCAGCATCAGTAAAGGACCCAGAAAAAAGAGGGGTCACCAGACCATTCAGGACCACCAGTTTGGCCAATAAATGCTTCTTCTTCAGTTGTTCATGATGGAAAGGTTGGGCTCTTGTCTCAGTTTTAAAATATATAAGAAAATCACTGAAATTCATATGTTCAGACATTTGTACAGAAAACATCATTGACAAAGAGCACATAAAAATATGTTTGATCGTCTTTTAAAAAAACTGCAAACGATAACTTTTTTGGGGGCGACCAGACCAAATTCACATAGAAATGGGTGTTATAGATCTGTCATTCTCATCGGAAGCCAGTCTAAGAAGAGGTAGATATGTTCTATGTCGCTATTTCTATACTTCCTGTTCTTAAGTTTTTTATTGTTGCTTATTTTACTTTCGGTTTTGTGCACAAGCTTCAAATAACTGAAAATACAATATTTTGGGTTATTGAGAATATATTTCACAGCGGTTTAGACGATACAATGATTCTCTACACGATGACTGTTTGTTTTATCACATAAATCGAAGTTTGCCAAACTATTTGAATTTTAACAACCAGGAAATGGCGGGAGAAATCAATAGACGAATATCAGCAAATCCACAACACTGCCCGGGTAAGGAACATTGTAAAACACTATCATTCCACGATTACTACAGATATATTAGGGACATTTTCCTGACATTACAATACAGAAAAAAGCAACCTTTAACTGAAGGAGAAGGAGAACGGAAGGCCGGTAAAGAGAGACGTGACCAGGAGACGGAGAACGGAAGGCCGGTAAAAAGAGAGACGCGACCAGGAGACTCACCCAACATTTGCTTCTGTTCCTGAGGAGGAGCAGCCGCCAGCATGGAGGCCGTCAGAGGCTCCTGTCCCTGGACATGGACAGCAGGCTGCTGCATGGGCACCTGGGGCTGGCTAGCCATGTGCTGCTGGGGGTTCCTCACACCTGCTGCGTACTTGTACTGGGGCATCCTCACTGGGGCTGCAGCAGCCGCCGCACCGGCAGGACGCTGGCCCAGGGCCTGGGTGGCTAGAGAGAGAGAGACAGACACACAGAGAGAGAGAGAGAGAGAGAGAGAGACACACACAGAGAGACAGAGAGAGAGACAGGAGGAAGTCAGTCAACATCCAAGAGACAGATTCATTTATTTCGAGACATAGTGAGCGTACAAAACATTAAGAACACCTTCCTAATATTGAGTTGTACCCCCCCCCCCTTTCCCTCAGAACAGCCTCAATTCATCAGGACGTGGACTTTACAAGGTGTAGAAAGCGTTCCACAGGGATGCTGGTCCATGTTGTCTCCAATGCTTCCCCACAGTTGTGTCCAGTTGGCTGGATGTCCTTTGGGTGGTGGACCAGTCTTAACACACACGGGAAACTGTTGAGTGTGGAAAAACCCAGCAGCGTTGCAGTTCTTGACACAAACCAGTGCCACCTGGCACCTACAACCATACCCCTGTTCAAAGGCTCTTAAATATTTTGTCTTGCCCGTTCACCCTCTGAATGGCACCCATACACAATCCACGTCTCAAGGCTTAAATCCTTAACAGACCAGTATAACAATCGGGTTAACTGGTAGCAAGATGAAAGGTGGTTGTGAAAATCAAGAAGAAAGAAAAAGGGACACGCAGAGCAACCAGTTAAACTCACCCATTCTCTGGCCGGCCATCATCCGGGGCACCTGGGAGGACGAGGGCCTCATGGCACCAAAGGTCTGCGGCCTGGGGGCGGACGGACGCATGGCATTGGGCATGTTCTGGAAGTCTGAAAACAGAAGGGAACAATTAAAAACGTCAAACAACTTCCTGGATGGAGAATCGAGTGTTCTCTAATCCGGAGTGAAACTTGTTGACTAAATAAAAATAATGGTAGTTATGTTATTATTTACGTTGTGGTCGGACACCCTGGGTGGCCCAGCGTGGGCCTGGTCTCAGCTGAGCCAGCTGATTGGTGGAGTAGTAGGCAGCGCGGTTCTGTGTCTGTGGGATGGCGGCCATGAAGTAACCAGAGGGAGGTGCAGGCTGGTAGGGGTTGAGGACTGGGTTGGGTACGGGCCGGACGGTGGCCATCCTCTGCATGTACTGGTTGGTGAGGTGAGCCTGGCGCTCCTCTTTCCTCTGAGCCAACGCCACGTACAGCGGCTTGGTGGCCACGATGCGGCCGTTCATCTCCGTCACGGCCTTGGTGGCCTCCTCTGGCGAGGAGAAACACACGAAGCCGAAGCCCTTGCTTCGACCACCCTCCATCATCACCTAGAGAGAGAAGAAGAGGTACATTAGATAAAAAAAGGACCCAAAAAATGACAGGGGCTGTAGACACACAAGACGGGGGCAACAAGCGTACCACCACCACCACGACTGTAATGGTTTCAATCAGAGGGTGGATGTCGACTTAGGAAGGTTCTAGAAGAAAAAGAAAACGCACACCTATAAAAGGCGAGGTGCCGGCGGAGCAGAAAACATGAAAATAAGGAAGAACCGCACAATCTAGGAGCTCAGATGCAAAAATGTTAATATCCAATGTTTCAACAGCCAAGCTGTCTTCATCAGGATACCCTGATGAAACGTTTGATATTACATGTTTGCACCTGAGCTCCTAGAGTGTGTGCCGTTCTCCCTTATTTTCGACTTCGGAAAGGTTACCTTGGCGCTGGTGATGGTACCGAAGGGAGAGAACTCTTTCCTCAGACGCTCGTCGTCGAGGCCATCGTCCAGATTCTTGACGTACAGGTTGACCCCTTGGTACCGGGTCATACGATCCTGTTTCATCTGTTCGAATTTACGTTTTAACTCCGTCTGGCGTTCTCCTTTCTTCTGGGCGCGGCCGACGTAGACCTGGCGGCCGTTAAAATCCTTCCCGTTCATCTCATCTACAGCCTGGTGAAGATACGGATACAGGTGGTCCCGTTGAGGTCATAATAAAATCGCTGTCTTCCATGACACTTAACTCTCATTCAACATCCAGATAGTGATAATAAGGAAATGTACAGCCCAAACTCACCCTCTGAGCATCCTCGTGCCTCTCAAAGCTGACGAAGCCGAACCCTCTGGACTTCCCGCTGTCGTCCGTCATCACCCTGATGCTCAGGGCCGGTCCTGGAACAATAGGGTCCAACACAAAAACGGCATCAAATTCTAATTCAACGGAAACCGACGTTTTACTACAAGAGTTAAAACAAAATCGACAATCTGGGCTAGATTCATTATAGTACAGTGACAGAACATTTGTTATCAGGACATAAAATCAGGTAGGTCCCTCCCTGCTTGGTACTGTTTGCTTCCTAATGAACACATCCCTGGAGGGGGGGGGTGTAACACACAACAATGCGTGGTCGACACTTACCATATTTCCCAAACAGCTCCCTCAGCTTCTCATCATCCATATCTTCGCCAAAGTTCTTGATGTACACATTGGTGAACTCTCTGGCTCTGGCTCCAAGCTCGGCCTCACGCTCTTTGCGGGATTTGAAGCGTCCGACGAACCTATTTTTTATGTTAATAAAAATAATATTGTTAGTTGCATAATGTGTAGAAAGGGATACCAGTTCTGTAAGGGGGGGGGGGGGGCAGAAACATGAGCTTGGTAATGTTTGTTACCACCATTTTGACTAAACCCCAGGGAAGAGGGAAGAGTATACGGTGAGTAGAGAAGCACAAGGCTACAGAGCAACAGCTCTATATTAGTTCACACTTGAAGAAAAAACATAAAAACTGAGTTAGTAAGATTAAAGTTAGAACTCACACGAAAACAAATCCAGTTGAAATTTAAAAAAATATATTAAAAAAAACTGTTCACATTTACAACTCGAGTTACATTTTCTGTACAGTTGAGTTACTGTTGCACTTTTACCGCTAACGGACAGCTGACTAGGTATCTCCCCCCCCCATCTATTATCGACTACGTCCCGAGTTCACAAGGACCCGATCACACTTACACTTTTCTGTCATTGAGCAGCATGCCGTTCATTTTCTCAATGGCTCTTTCAGCAGCTTCCTGGGTCTCAAAGTGCACAAAGCCATATCCCTTTGAGCCATTCTCATCACAAACCACCTTGGAGAAAGGACATCGGAGAGCACAGGCAGTGGTTTAAAAAAACCAACATCATGCGTACCAAACAACAAACTCAAACACACATTTCAATCAACACTGCTGCCATCTTTTTTTTTTGGAAGGGGGGGACATGCTGAACAACACAGCATATGGCAGCAACACACAGACAGAAGCGTCTCTCTCTCTCAGCACTACCTTGCACGATAGGATGTTTCCGAAAGCTGAGAAGGTGTCGTAGAGGGCCTTGTTGTCAATAGACTTGTCCAAGTTCTTGATGAAAATGTTGCCCACTCCGCTCTTCCTCAGGGAAGGGTCACGCTGAGACCACATGATACGCAGAGGTCTCCCTTTGATGACGTCGAAGTTCATGGTGTCCAGGGCACGTTCAGCTAGAAACATATCAGATTAAAATGTTGTTGAAGGAAACTGCTACATTGTATGTGTGACGTCTGAGAGAAGACCATATATTAGCGGTGATGCAGCCGATACTCCCAAATTAATTATTGAACCCAACACTACAGCAAATTAGGCCACTGAAAAGAGACTCGTTGGCCTACGTAGCTTTGCTAAACTGAAACCAGGTCTATGAAATCGAAACGCATGAATATGTACTAGACTTGATGTTATTCATCACCCTGGCTTGACATTTTTTATTTTTTTTGGTGCAACGTGAACGTGCGAGCCACGTTATATATATATATATTTTTTTATACTGGTGGCATCCATATCATTACGATAAAAAAAACGACTTCTTATTAAAAACAAAATCCATCAATAGTTACCATCGGCTGGTTGTTGGAAATTAACGTAGGCATATCCTAGAGATCGCCGTGTGATCATGTCCCTGCAGACCCGAATGGAGAGGATGGGCCCGGCGGGGCTGAACTTCTCGTACAGCATGGCCTCGGTGATGTCCTGGTGCAGGTCGCCGACGTACAGGGAAGCCATCGGGTAACTCGGTGCGCTTGGATTCATGTCTACTACTTTTGGACCGTGTTGGTTTTTTAAATGTTTTTTAAAAAATACGGGAGGGTTAATTAAAACACGTTACGTTGTCAGGTTAACGTCTACTGTCTTATGACACCGAAGATTTGTTATTTGTTAAACAACAAAAAAATAAATGTTTTTTTAGAGGGATTTCGCACTTAGGCCCCAAAAAAGAAAAAGCAATGCGGGCCGGTTAGCTAATTCTGCTACCTAGTTACTAGCAAGCTAACGTTAGCTTCTGAGGAAATTATTTTCGAACAAAGTTGCTATTAGCTACAATATTCTTAAAACTACCGACTAGTTAACGTTACAATAACAACAGATTGCGATATCGACCAAAAAAAACCCTGCTTTTAAAAAAATACAAATAATAATAATTCTCAAGTTAGCTAGCTAGCTAATCAGTATGAAATCACCCACGCCTTCAACAATGTTATCAAAGGGGAAAAAAGGCCTTCTCTTCGAAATCTCGTCCTATTTTTCGACGGGTTACTTTGTTAGTCCTGCTTCACCGAGATGTATTTTTTTTTTTTCTTACAAAAATATTCTTCCCTGTGTGTGGTTTTTAATTTTTTTATATTTTTTTTGTTTTTTGATAATAAAATGTGTGCCGAGGCAAGCTCCGGTACACACTCTAGCGTCGCTACGCAGAAGGGAATGAAAAGGTGGTCATGTGGTGCGGAAACCCCCCTTAAAAACACAACATCTCGTCTGTCCTCTCGTTGGTTGCGTCATCTGATCCAATCAACACGAGATCTTGTGAAATCAATACCTCTTATGATCAATACACTGTTTTTTTAAAATTCAATTCTACCAAAAGACTATTCCTTGATTTTATTGCTTTTAATTGCTGCTCTCAAATTTCTGCTATCAGCAAATGCAACACAGCTATTGGGTCTTTTGAGGTTATACAAGCTCACCCTACGGTTTTTTATATCTATAACAAAGGGGGAAATAACAGGGGGGAAAAGCAGCATTCACAAGTTCCTGTCTTCAGGTTCAAGATAGAAACGTGGTTATAACAGATAGTAGTAACTCATGAGCAAGGTGGCTGGCTGGGTGGATACCCACATTATCTTCCCGATAATAATGAAGATAATACATAGAAAACGCATGAGCATGTAATGTTATAACACACAAAATACGTTGTTTTGCATGTAGGCTTTGGATTGAACTGAGTGACAAACCAGCCAATTTGGCTGGTAATAACAGACATTATATCAGCCAAACTCTACCAGCATTCGGCTGGTGTTAATTTCCCTCCCTGCTGATGAGGGTGTCAGTCTGGTTAAACGTGCAGATGTTGTACTTTTGAGTCATAAAGACATTTGCAGTATGCATGCAGTAACTATTTTAGCTAAAATGTTTTTTATAACTAACCCAAGATAGACCAAAGCCTGTTGTTCCAAATGGGAGCAAATTAATCATAGAGGGGCAGAGCCAAGCAGAGAGGAGGTGGGCAGAGAGGAGGTGGGCAGAGAGGAGGGCAGAGAGGAGGTGGGCAGAGCCAAGCAGAGAGGTGGGCAGAGAGGAGGTGGGCAGAGAGGAGGTGGGCAGAGAGGAGGTGGGCAGAGCCAAGCAAGGAGGAGGGCAGAGAGGAGGTGGGCAGAGCCAAGCAAGGAAGAGGGCAGAGAGGAGGTGGGCAGAGAGGAGGTGGGCAGAGAGGAGGTGGGCAGAGCCAAGCACGGAGGTGGGCAGAGAGGAGGTGGGCAGAGAGGAGGTGGGCAGAGCCAAGCAAGGAGGTGGGCAGAGAGGAGGTGGGCAGAGAGGAGGTGGGCAGAGCCAAGCATGGAGGTGGGCAGAGAGGAGGTGGGCAGAGAGGAGGTGGGCAGAGCCAAGCATGGAGGTGGGCAGAGAGGAGGTGGGCAGAGAGGAGGAGGTGGGCAGAGAGGAGGTGGGCAGAGCCAAGCAAGGAGGTGGGCAGAGAGGAGGTGGGCAGAGAGGAGGTGGGCGGAGGTGGGCAGAGCCAAGCACGGAGGTGGGCAGAGCCAAGCAAGGAGGTGGGCAGAGCCAAGCACGGAGGTGGGCAGAGCCAAGCAAGGAGGTGGGCAGAGAGGAGGTGGGCAGAGCCAAGCACGGAGGTGGGCAGAGCCAAGCAAGGAGGTGGGCAGAGAGGAGGTGGGCAGAGCCAAGCACGGAGGTGGGCAGAGAGGAGGTGGGCAGAGAGGAGGTGGGCAGAGCCAAGCAAGAGCTATTGAGATTCTATTGGTGCGTTCTAGCATTTATTTGCATATTTCCGTTAGGGAACGCCTACTCTGTGAAGTGCCCATGTGTAAGAAAAAAACGAATTTCTCGTTTGCACTCCTAAACAACACCATTCAACAACAAACAAAAAAACTTTGGCAAAGGTTAAAGTCTACAAAACGCAGTACACTTTGTTTGTTATTGATTCTAGTTTTGGAAACATAAAACTATTTGGAGTTCAAAATGAGCAGAATTTTGGCATAAATTCATTTCGTTCCATGTTCTCTCACTGCCGGCCACTGGACTTCCTCCATTACCGTATTTGGTAGTGAGTGGAAACGCCAACCAAATACTTCACATTTATACTTCCGACAAAATATATGGCTCATTGTTCTGTGGTTTTAGTTGTTTTAATGTTGTAATGTTGTAATGTTGTTTTAATGTTGTAATGTTTTTTTCATGTTGTTTTAATGTTGTTTTAGTGTTTTAATGTTGTTTTAATGTTGTTTTAAATGTTGTTTTACTGTTTTAATGTTGTAATGTTTTTTCTTCTTCCCCACAGTAGAGTTGGATCTGTTCAAGACACTTTCAGCCTGCTCCTTCCTCTCACAACCACCAGGGGGAGCAGTCAGTAGGAGAAAATAATATAATCAATTACTAGCCATAGCTGTCTGAGCCCAAACCTGGACCTGCTTCAGTGTATTTCTGTGGTGGTTGAAAACTGTGATTTGGACCTCAAATGAGTCCGTAGCCTGGTGTATTTGGGACAAAACTCTGTCAAAGAATACCTGTTTTTCACCCTAAATCCTCATTCTGAATATATCAGACCACAAATCCAGGTGTGTATGCTAACCACATGTATGACTCCTGCTGTGGTCCATTGGGGGTCCCAATTGTTTTCAGTCTCTCCTGACAGACGAGTTTTGGTTCCCGGGTGTGGAAAATGACTATTGTTTTACCCCAGTGGGAGGTGTGTTTGGGTTCAGGATCTATATACATATGTTAATAAAACCCCAGGGTTTTTCACACGTCTCCCCAGTGATCCAGTCTCACTGATGAGGAGTAGTTATGTCAACAATAGTCTGTTTCACTCTCAGAGACACTGAGGGGTCCATGGAGGGGGGGGGGGGGTTCTAATACTGAGGATTCCATGGGAGGGTTCTAATGAGATACTGAGGAACCCATGGGAGGGTTCTAATGAGACACTGAGGAACCCATGGGAGGGTTCTAATGAGACACTGAGGAACCCATGGGAGGGTTCTAAAGCTGTGGATTTAATGACCAACACTGAGTAATGGCCCTCAAGCTGTGGATTTAATGACCAACACTGAGTAATGGCCCTCAAGCTGTTGGTTTAATGACCAACACTGAGTAATGGCCCTCAAGCTGTGGGTTTAATGACCAACACTGAGTAATGGCCCTCAAGCTGTGGATTTAATGACCAACACTGAGTAATGGCCCTCAAGCTGTGGATTTAATGACCAACACTGAGTAATGGCCCTCAAGCTGTGGGTTTAATGACCAACACTGAGTAATGGCCCTCAAGCTGTGGATTTAATGACCAACACTGAGTAATGGCCCTCAAGCTGTGGATTTAATGACCAACACTGAGTAATGGCCCTCAAGCTGTGGATTTAATGACCAACACTGAGTAATGGCCCTCAAGCTGTGGATTTAATGACCAACACTGAGTAATGGCCCTCAAGCTGTGGATTTAATGACCAACACTGAGTAATGGCCCTCAAGCTGTGGGTTTAATGACCAACACTGAGTAATGGCCCTCAAGCTGTGGGTTTAATGACCAACACTGAGTAATGGCCCTCAAGCTGTGGATTTAATGACCAACACTGAGTAATGGCCCTCAAGCTGTGGGTTTAATGACCAACACTGAGTAATGGCCCTCAAGCTGTGGATTTAATGACCAACACTGAGTAATGGCCCTCAAGCTGTGGATTTAATGACCAACACTGAGTAATGGCCCTCAAGCTGTGGATTTAATGACCAACACTGAGTAATGGCCCTCAAGCTGTGGATTTAATGACCAACACTGAGTAATGGCCCTCAAGCTGTGGATTTAATGACCAACACTGAGTAATGGCCCTCAAGCTGTGGGTTTAATGACCAACACTGAGTAATGGCCCTCAAGCTGTGGGTTTAATGACCAACACTGAGTAATGGCCCTCAAGCTGTGGATTTAATGACCAACACTGAGTAATGGCCCTCAAGCTGTGGATTTAATGACCAACACTGAGTAATGGCCCTCAAGCTGTGGATTTAATGACCAACACTGAGTAATGGCCCTCAAGCTGTGGATTTAATGACCAACACTGAGTAATGGCCCTCAAGCTGTGGATTTAATGACCAACACTGAGTAATGGCCCTCAAGCTGTGGATTTAATGACCAACACTGAGTAATGGCCCTCAAGCTGTGGATTTAATGACCAACACTGAGTAATGGCCCTCAAGCTGTGGGTTTAATGACCAACACTGAGTAATGGCCCTCAAGCTGTGGGTTTAATGACCAACACTGAGTAATGGCCCTCAAGCTGTGGATTTAATGACCAACACTGAGTAATGGCCCTCAAGCTGTGGGTTTATTGACCAACACTGAGTAATGGCCCTCAAGCTGTGGATTTATTGACCAACACTGAGTAATGGCCCTCAAGCTGTGGATTTAATGACCAACACTGAGTAATGGCCCTCAAGCTGTGGGTTTATTGACCAACACTGAGTAATGGCCCTCAAGCTGTGGATTTATTGACCAACACTGAGTAATGGCCCTCAAGCTGTGGATTTAATGACCAACACTGAGTAATGGCCCTCAAGCTGTGGATTTAATGACCAACACTGAGTAATGGCCCTCAAGCTGTGGATTTAATGACCAACACTGAGTAATGGCCCTCAAGCTGTGGATTTAATGACCAACACTGAGTAATGGCCCTCAAGCTGTGGGTTTAATGACCAACACTGAGTAATGGCCCTCAAGCTGTGGATTTAATGACCAACACTGAGTAATGGCCCTCAAGCTGTGGATTTAATGACCAACACTGAGTAATGGCCCTCGGGTCCCCAAGGGGGGCACGTTTTGTTGCCCTAACACTACATACCTGATTCAAATGAGACGAGCTTGATGATTAGTTGATTATTTGAATCCGCTGTGTAGCGCTCGAGCAAAAACCAAAACGTGCCCCCCTTGTGGTCCTGAGGACCGAGTTTGGGAAACCCTGGATTATAGGCACATTTTGTGTGAATTTAAGGCCTTTGGATCTCAAGCCTTAACCTCCTGCTCTCTGCTCCCTGCTCCCTGCTCTCTGCTCCCTGCTCTCTGCTCCCTGTTCTCTGCTCTCTGCTCTCTGCTCTCTGCTCTCTGCTCTCTGCTCTCTGCTCTCTGCTCCCTGCTCCCTGCTCCCTGTTCTCTGCTCTCTGCTCCCTGCTCTCTGCTCTCTGCTCTCTGCTCGAGGTAAGATGGCGTGAGCAGCCGCTCTAGGCTTCACTCTAGGTTCTTCTCTCCCACTCAGCTGTCGTTGCAGGAGTCCTATGGTTGTCTGCTGTGCCGTGATCAACTGTTGTAGTAGGGCGTTGTACATCGTTCTTGAATGGTTCCTCTGTGTCTACTGGAAGAATCTTGATTAACTCACTTATCCTTGTGTCACTCGTCCACCTAGTGCCCCCATTCTCCACCAATGTGAGCGGACCAAGTCATTTGGTGTCACTCTAAAGGTGGAATAAACGAGTCAAGAGCTCCCCCCTTCTTTTGCTGGTTTCTCTCTCTCTCTCTCTCTCTCTCTCTCTCTCTCTCTCTCTCTCTCTCTCTCCTCTCCTCTCTCCCTCTCTATTCTCTCTATCTTTCTCTCTCCTCTCTCCTCTCTCTTCTCTCTCTCTATCTCTCTCTCTCTCTCCTCTCTCTCTCCTCTTTCTTCTCTCTCTCTCTCCTCTCTCTTTCCTTTCTTTCTTTCTTCTCCCCCCTTCCTTGCTGGTTCCATCCTCTCTCTTGTAGGGGAAAGAGAATATCTCATTAGTACCGTCAGCTGTGCTTAATTGCCTCTGGTTACCTGGTCTCACATGCCTTGTTGGGCTACTATCCCAGCCTGCCCTCTGGTGGTCCTTCCACACAGACTTACTGTTCTAGAGTCAGATTGTATCGGTAGGGGGTACAGCACTTAGAGAGATATTCAGACTGTTCTAGAGTCAGATTGTATCAGTACGGTAGGGGTACAGCACTTAGAGAGATATTCAGACTGTTCTAGAGTCAGATTGTAGGGGTACAGCACTTAGAGAGATATTCAGACTGTCCTAGAGTCAGATTGTATCAGTACAGCACTTAGAGAGATATTCAGACTTACTGTTCTAGAGTCAGATTGTATCAGTACGGTAGGGGTACAGCACTTAGAGAGATATTCAGACTGTTCTAGAGTCAGATTGTATCAGTACAGCACTTAGAGAGATATTCAGACTTACTGTTCTAGAGTCAGATTGTATCAGTACGGTAGGGGTACAGCACTTAGAGAGATATTCAGACTGTTCTAGAGTCAGATTGTATCGGTACGGTAGGGGTACAGCACTTAGAGAGATATTCAGACTGTTCTAGAGTCAGATTGTATTAGTACGGTAGGGGTACAGCACTTAGAGATATATTCAGACTTACTGTTCTAGAGTCAGATTGTCTCAGTACGGTAGGGGTACAGCACTTAGAGAGATATTCATACTGTTCTAGAGTCAGATTGTATCAGTACGGTAGGGGTACAGCTGAGTGACTGGACTGGATAGGGCTGAGTGACTGGACTGGACAGGGCTGAGTGACTGGACTGAGTGACTGGACTGGACAGGGCTGAGTGACTGGACTGGGTGAATGGTCTGGATAGGGCTGAGTGACTGGACTGGGTGAATGGTCTGGATAGGGCTGAGTGACTGGACTGGGTGAATGGTCTGGGTAGGGCTGAGTGACTGGACTGGGTGACTGGACTGGGTAGGGCTGAGTGACTGGACTGGGTGAATAGTCTGGATAGGGCTGAGTGACTGGACTGGGTGACTGGACTGGGTAGGGCTGAGTGACTGGACTGGGTGAATGGTCTGGATAGGGCTGAGTGACTGGACTGGGTAGGGCTGAGTGACTGGACTGGATAGGGCTGAGTGACTGGACTGAGTGACTGGACTGGATAGGGCTGAGTGACTGGACTGGGTGACTGGACTGGGTAGGGCTGAGTGACTGGACTGGGTGAATGGTCCTGTGAATTAGAGAGAGGGAGAGAGAGTGTGGGGGGGGAAATCAGTAATCAAGTCATGTTAGACATTCTCCGTATCAATGATCGTCAGCCCCTGTGAAAGGTGGAAGGTAGACATTCAGAAAAGTAGGCCAATAGTCATAACAATTCATGTAGTATCCTCAGCATAATGCCCATAGTAATTCATGTAGGATCCTCAGCATAATGCCCATAGTAATTCATGTAGGATCCTCAGCATAATGCCCATAGCAATTCCTGTAGGATCCTCACCATAATGCCCATAGCAATTCATGTAGGATCCTCACCATAATGCCTTTTCTAAATCTGCCTTTCAGGAAGCAGGAGAGGAGGTTTATGAATTATACCCACAGTAATAAAAAAGGCTGATTTTAACTTACTGTATTGGCTGATATAACTCGCTGAAGTTCCTGATTCACGCACACACACACACACACACACACACACACACACACACACACACACACACACACAAAACATCAGCATTGACTGTATCTGAACTGTATATATTGTTGTATCGAATGTGTGAGAAATAGCTATGAAGAGGGACAGATAGGTAACCATTTACAATAACTGCAGTTCATTATCACCTTTCTGCAGGTACCTCCGGCCGGGCCCCTTCGTCTTGGGGCAGGTTGAGGGACTAACTTACTTCCACTAGCTAACTACTACTGCTAGCTAGTATGAGGGACTAACTAACTACTACTGCTAGCTGGTATGAGGGACTAACTTACTTCCACTAGCTAACTACTACTGCTAGCTAGTATGAGGGACTAACTTACTTCCACTAGCTAACTACTACTGCTAGCTGGTATGAGGGAGAACTTACTTCCACTAGCTAGCTACTACTGCTAGCTGGTATGAGGGACTAACTTACTTCCACTAGCTAACTACTACTGCTAGCTGGTATGAGGGACTAACTACTTCCACTAGATAACTATACTGCTAGCTGGTATGAGGGACTAACTTACTTCCACTAGCTAACTACTACTGCTAGCTGGTATGAGGGACTAACTTACTTCCACTAGCTAACTACTACTGCTAGCTGGTATGAGGGATAACTTACTTCCACTAGCTACTACTGCTAGCTGGTATGAGGGACTAACTTACTTCACTAGCTAACTACTACTGCTAGCTGGTATGAGGGACTAACTTACTTCCTCTAGCTACTACTACTGCTAGCTGGTATGAGGGACTAACTTACTTCCACTAGCTAACTACTGCTAGCTGGTATGAGGGACTAACTTACTTCCACTAGCTAACTACTACTGCTAGCTAGTATGAGGGACTAACTTACTTCCACTAGCTAACTACTACTGCTAGCTGGTATGAGGGACTAACTTACTTCCACTAGCTAGCTACTACTGCTAGCTGGTATGAGGGACTAACTTACTTCCACTAGCTAACTACTACTGCTAGCTGGTATGAGGGACTAACTTACTTCCACTAGCTAACTACCTACTGCTAGCTGGTATGAGGGACTAACTTACTTCCACTAGCTAACTACTTACTGCTAGCTGGTATGAGGGACTAACTTACTTCCACTAGCTAACTACTACTGCTAGCTGGTATGAGGGACTAACTTACTTCCACTAGCTAACTACTACTGCTAGCTGGTATGAGGGACTAACTTACTTCCACTAGCTAACTACTACTGCTAGCTAGTATGAGGGACTAACTTACTTCCACTAGCTAACTACTACTGCTAGCTGGTATGAGGGACTAACTTACTTCCACTAGCTAACTACTGCTAGCTGTATGAGGACTAACTTACTTCCACTAGCTAACTACTACTGCTAGCTGGTATGAGGGACTAACTTACTTCCACTAGCTAACTACTACTGCTAGCTGGTATGAGGGGACTAACTTACTTCCACTAGCTAACTACTACTGCTAGCTGGTATGAGGGACTAACTTACTTCCACTAGCTAACTACTACTGCTAGCTGGTATGAGGGACTAACTTACTTCCACTAGCTAACTACTACTGCTAGCTGGTATGAGGGACTAACTTACTTCCACTAGCTAACTACTACTGCTAGCTAGTATGAGGGACTAACTTACTTCCACTAGCTAACTACTACTGCTAGCTGGTATGAGGGGACTAACTTACTTCCACTAGCTAACTACTACTGCTAGCTGGTATGAGGGACTAACTTACTTCCACTAGCTAACTACTACGGCTAGCTGGTATGAGGGACTAACTTACTTCCACTAGCTAACTACTACTGCTAGCTGGTATGAGGGACTAACTTACTTCCACTAGCTAACTACTACTGCTAGCTGGTATGAGGGACTAACTTACTTCCACTAGCTAACTACTACTACTAGCTGGTATGAGGGACTAACTTACTTCCACTAGCTAACTACTACTGCTAGCTGGTATGAGGGACTAACTTACTTCCACTAGCTAACTACTACTGCTAGCTGGTATGAGGGACTAACTTACTTCCACTAGCTAACTACTACTGCTAGCTGGTATGAGGGACTAACTTACTTCCACTAGCTAACTACTACTGCTAGCTGGTATGAGGGACTAACTTACTTCCACTAGCTAACTACTACTGCTAGCTGGTATGAGGGACTAACTTACTTCCACTAGCTAACTACTACTGCTAGCTGGTATGAGGGACTAACTTACTTCCACTAGCTAACTACTACTGCTAGCTGGTATGAGAGACTAACTTACTTCCACTAGCTAACTACTATTGCTAACTAGTCTGAGGGACTAGCTAACTACTTCCACTAGCTGGTATGAGGGACTAACTTACTTCCACTAGCTAACTACTACTGCTAGCTGGTATGAGGGACTAACTTACTTCCACTAGCTAACTACTACTGCTAGCTAGTATGAGGGACTAACTTACTTCCACTAGCTAACTACTACTACTAGCTGGTATGAGGGACTAACTTACTTCCACTAGCTAACTACTACTGCTAGCTGGTATGAGGGACTAACTTACTTCCACTAGCTAACTACTACTGCTAGCTGGTATGAGGGACTAACTTACTTCCACTAGCTAACTACTACTGCTAGCTAGTATGAGGGACTAACTTACTTCCACTAGCTAACTACTACTGCTAGCTGGTATGAGGGACTAACTTACTTCCACTAGCTAACTACTACTGCTAGCTGGTATGAGGGACTAACTTACTTCCACTAGCTAACTACTACTGCTAGCTGGTATGAGGGACTAACTTACTTCCACTAGCTAACTACTACTGCTAGCTGGTATGAGGGACTAACTTACTTCCACTAGCTAACTACTACTGCTAGCTGGTATGAGGGACTAACTTACTTCCACTAGCTAACTACTACGGCTAGCTGGTATGAGGGACTAACTTACTTCCACTAGCTAACTACTACGGCTAGCTGGTATGAGGGACTAACTTACTTCCACTAGCTAACTACTACTGCTAGCTGGTATGAGGGACTAACTTACTTCCACTAGCTAACTACTACTGCTAGCTGGTATGAGGGACTAACTTACTTCCACTAGCTAACTACTACTACTAGCTGGTATGAGGGACTAACTTACTTCCACTAGCTAACTACTACTGCTAGCTGGTATGAGGGACTAACTTACTTCCACTAGCTAACTACTACTGCTAGCTAGTATGAGGGACTAACTTACTTCCACTAGCTAACTACTACTGCTAGCTGGTATGAGGGACTAACTTACTTCCACTAGCTAACTACTACTGCTAGCTGGTATGAGGGACTAACTTACTTCCACTAGCTAACTACTACGGCTAGCTGGTATGAGGGACTAACTTACTTCCACTAGCTAGCATGACTATAGCCAGTAGCCAGGTAGGTCTAGCTAGCTAGCCAGTCTGCTAGCTAGTTAGCAGTAACGTTAGTTGACGAATGCTAGCTAGCCAGGAAGTACAAGCCAACTTTTTGTTGTTGAGTTCGCTCTATGGCATGCTAACTTCTTGACTCTGTGCTGCAGGTCAACCCCAGTGTGTAAACACACCCACTATGCACCATGCTAACTTCATGATAAGTTCAGCATCTTGACTTCAGCCTGTGGATATAAACAGCCCCAGGTCATGATCAGTTGATTTGACCATACATGAGCTGTGTTCAGCCTTAATAATCTCCACCCGGCACAGCCAGAAGAGGACTGGCCACCCCTCATAGCCTGGTTCCTCTCTAGGTTTCTGGCCTTTCTAGGGAGTTTTTCCTAGCCACCCCTCATAGCCTGGTTCCTCTCTAGGGTTCTGGCCTTTCTAGGGAGTTTTTCCTAGCCACCCCTCACAGCCTGGTTCCTCTCTAGGTTTCTTCCTAAGGTTCTGGCCTTTCTAGGGAGTTTTTCCTAGCCACCCCTCACAGCCTGGTTCCTCTCTAGGTTTCTTCCTAAGGTTCTGGCCTTTCTAGGGAGTTTTTCCTAGCCACCGTGCTTCTACACCTGCATTGCTTGCTGTTGGGGGGGTTTTAGCCTGGGTTTCTGTACAGCACTTTGTGACATCAGATGATGAAAGAAGGGCTTTATAAATACATTTGATTGATTGATTGATTGATTGATTGGATATACAGCCCCAGGTCATGATCAGTTCTGCTAGAGAATATTTAAGCATCTACTTGATGAGGTCAGGAAACCCCAACTTAATTAGGTCTATAATCAATAGCCTAACTGTTAAATGTGCCTGGCTTTATAAATAATCAATATATCTCCAGAAATAAGACAGATTGAGTGTTTTGTTTAATAGCCTACTGATTCCGTGAGCACCAAGCCTCACGCAACGGCTTAAAGAAACAAAGTCATAGCGAGTTTTATGCCACCTTCAAAATAACTGGGAACTCGGAAATCTCCAACTTCAACGCATTCAAGATAACTGGGAACTCAGGGAAAGAAAAAAAAAAATCGCAATTTTCAATGGTCCCAAGTTGGAAACTCTGGTATCTTTCCAGAGCTTTGACTTTTCGACCTGAAGATCACTGACATTGATTAGTTTTTGTTTGTTTGTTCCTAGTTGTCTTAAAAGCAGCATCATTCCCTTTGATGACGCACGTTTTGACTTGTGAATGTGAATTTGCGCCGCCTCATCTCAGCCAATCAGAAAACCGGGCCGGTCCACCTTCGTAGGTCAGTCAAATGCTCAATACAGATTATTATGACAACAGAAAAATTGTGCAAAAGTCACTAATAAAACAGGCCTATGTCACGATTATTATTGAATATATTTATACATACAAACCGCTCCTGGTGGCCAATTTATTAGGTACACGAAAATGGTTTGCTCTTTCAGACAGCGAGTCATGTGGCCATGGCTTGCTAAATAAAGCAGGCAGACAGGCATCGAGACATTCAGTTACTGTTCTATTGAACGTTAGAATGGGCAACAACTCGTAGGTTCCTCGCCACGGATTGGCTATGGCAGCAGACGACCACACCGTGTTCCGCTCCTATCAGATAAAAACAGGAAGAGGCTCCAGTGGCACGCCATCATCAACACTGGACAACTGAGGAGTGGAAAAACATTACCTGGTCCAACGAATCCCGGTTCCTGTTGTTGTCATGCCGATGACAGTCAGGATTTGGTGTAATCAGCATGAGTCCGTGGGCCCCATCCTATCTGGTGTCAACGGTACAGGCTGGTGGTGGTGGAGTAATGGTGTGTAAGCAGCATGAGTCCGTGGGCCCCATCCTACCTGGTGTCAACGGTACAGGCTGGTGGTGGTGGAGTAATGGCGTGGGGAATGTTTTCCTGGCCCCATCCTGCCTGGTGTCAACGATACAGGCTGGTGGTGGTGGGGGTGTAATGGTGTGGGGAAGGTTTTCCTGCCTGGTGTCAACGGTACAGGCTGGTGGTGATGGAGTAATGGTGTGGGGAAGGTTTTCCTGACCCCATCCTACCTGGTGTCAACGATACAGGCTGCTGGTGGTGGAGTAATGGTGTGGGGAATGTTTTCCTGACCCCATCCTACCTGGTGTCAACGGTACAGGCTGGTGGTGGTGGAGTAATGGTGTGGGGAATGTTTTCCTGACACACGTTAGGTCCCTTGATATCAATTCAGCAACATTTTCATGACAAAGAATTCAGGCCGTTCTGGAGGCAAAAGGGGGTTTCCGATTGGGTGCACCTAGTACACGGAGTATACAAAACAAAGAATACCTGCTCTTTCCATGACATAGACTGACCAGGTGAATCCAGGAAAAAGCTGTGATCCCTTAAATCCACTTCAATCAGTGTAGATCAGAGCTGACCAACCCTCTTCCTGGAGATCTACTGTTCTGTAGGGTTCATTCCAACCCTGATTTTTTTGTTTTTGTCATTTTAGCAGACGCTCTTATCCAGAGCGACTTACAGTAGTGAATGCATACATTTCATACATTTTTTTTTTTCTGTGTTGGCCCCCTTGGGAATCGAACCCACAACCCTGGTGTTGCAAACACCATGCTCTACCAACTGAGCTACAGGGAAGGCTGATTTAGCGTATCTGATTCAGCTTGTTAAGGTCATGTTGAGCAGCTAATAAGTAGAATCAAGTGTGTTAAATTAGGGTCGGACTGAAAACCCACAGGACGGTAGATCTCCAGGAAGAGGGTCGGACTGAAAACCCACAGGATAGTAGATCTCCAGGAAGAGGGTCGGACTGAAAACCCACAGGACAGTAGATCTCCAGGAAGAGGGTCGGGCTGAAAACCCACAGGACTGAAAACCCACAGGACCGTAGATCTCCAGGAAGAGGGTCGGACTGAAAACCCACAGGACCGTAGATCTCCAGGAAGAGGGTCGGACTGAAAACCCACAGGACAGTAGATCTCCAGGAAGAGGGTCGGACTGAAAACCCACAGGACAGTAGATCTCCAGGAAGAGGGTCGGACTGAAAACCCACAGGACAGTAGATCTCCAGGAAGAGGGTCGGACTGATAACCCACAGGACTGAAAACCCACAGGACAGTAGATCTCCAGGAAGAGGGTCGGGCTGAAAACCCACAGGACTGAAAACCCACAGGACCGTAGATCTCCAGGAAGAGGGTCGGACTGAAAACCCACAGGACCGTAGATCTCCAGGAAGAGGGTCGGACTGAAAACCCACAGGACAGTAGATCTCCAGGAAGAGGGTCGGACTGAAAACCCACAGGACAGTAGATCTCCAGGAAGAGGGTCGGGCTGAAAACCCACAGGACTGAAAACCCACAGGACCGTAGATCTCCAGGAAGAGGGTCAGACTGATAACCCACAGGACGGTAGGTCTCCAGGAAGAGGGTTGGACTGAAAACCCACAGGAAGGTAGATCTCCAGGAAGAGGGTCGGACTGAAAACCCACAGGACGGTAGGTCTCCAGGAAGAGGGTCGGACTGAAAACCCACAGGACGGTAGGTCTCCAGGAAGAGGGTCGGGCTGAAAACCCACAGGACTGAAAACCCACAGGACGGTAGATCTCCAGGAAGAGGGTCGGACTGACAACCCACAGGACGATAGATCTCCAGGAAGAGGGTCGGGCTGAAAACCCACAGGACGGTAGATCTCCAGGAAGATGGTCGGGCTGAAAACCCACAGGACGGTAGATCTCCAGGAAGAGGGTCGGGCTGAAAACCCACAGGACGGTAGATCTCCAGGAAGAGGGTCGGGCTGAAAACCCACAGGACGGTAGATCTCCAGGAAGAGGGTCGGGCTGAAAACCCACAGGACGGTATATCTCCAGGAAGAGGGTTGGACTGAAAACCCACAGGACGGTAGATCTCCAGGAAGAGGGTTGGACTGAAAACCCACAGGACGGTAGATCTCCAGGAAGAGGGTCGGACTGATAACCCACAGGACTGATAACCCACAGGACGGTAGATCTCCAGGAAGAGGGTCGGGCTGAAAACCCACAGGACGGTAGATCTCCAGGAAGAGGGTCGGGCTGAAAACCCACAGGACGTTAGATCTCCAGGAAGAAGGTTGGGCTGAAAACCCACAGGACTGTAGATCTCCAGGAAGAGGGTTGGACTGAAAACCCACAGGACGGTAGATCTCCAGGAAGAAGGTCGGGCTGAAAACCCACAGGACGGTAGATCTCCAGGAAGAAGGTCGGGCTGAAAACCCACAGGACGGTAGATCTCCAGGAAGAGGGTTGGACTGAAAACCCACAGGACGGTAGATCTCCAGGAAGAGGGTCGGACTGAAAACCCACAGGACTGAAAACCCACAGGACGGTAGATCTCCAGGAAGAAGGTTGGGCTGAAAACCCACAGGACGGTAGATCTCCAGGAAGAGGGTCGGACTGAAAACCCACAGGACGGTAGATCTCCAGGAAGAGGGTCGGGCTGAAAACCCACAGGACTGAAAACCCACAGGACGGTAGATCTCCAGGAAGAAGGTTGGGCTGAAAACCCACAGGACTGAAAACCCACAGGACGGTAGATCTCCAGGAAGAAGGTTGGGCTGAAAACCCACAGGACGGTAGATCTCCAGGAAGAAGGTTGGGCAGCCCTGGTGTAGATGAAGGGGTGGAGACCGATTCAAGAAGAATTTTTTTAAGCCTTGAGATAATTCAGACATGGATTGTGTGTGTGTGTGTGTGTGTGCCATTCAGAGGATGAATGGGCACGACAATTGCTAAGTGCCTTTGAACGGGGTATTGGTAGCAGGTGCCAGGCGCACCGGTTTGTGTCAAGAACTGCAACGCTGCTGGGGGTTTTCACACTTCAGTTTCCAGTGTGTATCAAGATTGGTCCACCACCCGAAGGACATCCGGCCAACTTGACACAATTGTGGGAAGCATTTAAGTCAACATGTGGAATGCTGTCGACACCTTGTGTGAGAGTGTGTGTGTGTGAGGGGGAGGGTTGGAGGGTGTTGTTAATGTTTGGTATATTCAGTCTATATGCAGCTCTGGAGGTTTTGTGGTTTGGGGGGGTAATAACAGGACGACTCCAGACGAGTGATTCAGAGAGAACAGTAGTTCCAACCAATAGCCTTGTTTCCTAAAGGAAATACAATGTTTTGTTTGTGTGAACCAGCCAACCTGGACTGTTTGCAGTATGCCGACCCCTTCATTTCATACTCTGGATTAGTCACGGGACCAATAAATCTGGCAACTACGTGACCCAATCTATGATTTCTTACCAAAAGGTGTGAGGAAAAAAAAAAACTGGACCTCTAAAATAATTCAGATCGGACAACATCAAAAATACTTTTAAATTATCTTTTTAATTCCACATACATGAAATAACATTTCCCTCCAGATAAACAGTTATGCTTGGGTGTTTCGTATGAAAATTCCAAAAAGACATGGACAAAGACAGCCAGCCCAACAACAACCTCCCTTTTCTCCCCGGTAACTAGTTCTTAACCACAAGTATCAAAATAAAACATTAAATGAAAATAAAAACCTTAACTGGAAGAAAAAAAAGAGAAAAAGCAAAAACTAGATAAGCACACGGGGAAATTCTTTCTGCTCTGCTGGTTTAAAACAGTCCAAGTATTAAGAGTGTCCTTTGTTCTAGACTTTCCCCCCCCCCCATACCTCCTAATTGACACAGAAATACAAATGACGTTAGCAGGTCAGTCAAACTGAAGAAGCTGGTGCAGACTAGTGACAGTTTATGGAATGTAACATCTCTATCCAAGGTTTCCTCTCAAACGGAACCCTATCCCCCCCCTATATAGTGCACAGGTGTTTGGCCACGGCCCATAGGGTCCTGGTCTAAAAGTAGTGTAGTATATAGGGAATAGGGTGCCGTTTAGGGAGCAAACACAACAACCCCACCAATCGATAAGGCGCCTCAGGACGATCCCCTAACGCTCCTGCCGTCAGTCGCCTGGCTACAGACTAAAACCGCTCGCTGCTGCCTCCTCCAATCAGAAGAGACTGATATCGAACCACAAAATGAATCAAGCAATGTTGTCAAGCACAAGATCCTTACCCTGAAGACAGGTAGAGGGACTAGACCAGGTTAATTCACTACCTGAAGACAGGTGGTGAGTCGACCAGGTTAATTCACTACCTGAACACAGGTGGTGAGTCGACCAGGTTAATTCACTACCCGAACACAGGTGGTGAGTCGACCAGGTTAATTCACTACCCGAACACAGGTGGTGAGTCGACCAGGTTAATTCACTACCCGAACACAGGTGGTGAGTCGACCAGGTTAATTCCACTACCGAACACAGGTGGTGAGTCGACCAGGTTAATTCACTACCCGAACACAGGTGGTGAGTCGACCAGGTTAATTCACTACCCGAACACAGGTGGTGAGTCGACCAGGTTAATTCACAACCCGAACACAGGTGGTGAGTCGACCAGGTTAATTCACAACCCGAACACAGGTGGTGAGTCGACCAGGTTAATTCACAACCCGAACACAGTGGTGAGTCGAACCAGGTTAATCCACAACCGAAACAGGTGGTGAGTCGACCAGGTAATTCACAACCCGACACAGGTGGTGAGGTCGACCAGGTTAATTCACTACCCGAACACAGGTGGTGAGTCGACCAGGTTAATTCACTACCCGAACACAGGTGGTGAGTCGACCAGGTTAATTCACTACCCGAACACAGGTGGTGAGTCGACCAGGTTAATTCACTACCCGAACACAGGTGGTGAGTCGACCAGGTTAATTCACTACCTGAACACAGGTGGTGAGTCGACCAGGTTAATTCACTACCTGAACACAGGGTGGTGAGTCGACCAGGTTATTCACTACCTGAACACAGGTGGTGAGTCGACCAGGTTAATTCACTACCCGAACACAGGTGGTGAGTCGACCAGGTTAATTCACTACCTGAACACAGGTGGTGAGTCGACCAGGTTAATTCACTACCTGAACACAGGTGGTGAGTCGACCAGGTTAATTCACTACCTGAACACAGGTGGTGAGTCGACCAGGTTAATTCACTACCTGAACACAGGTGGTGAGTCGACCAGGTTATTCACTACCTGAACACAGGTGGTGAGTCGACCAGGTTAATTCACAACCTGAACACAGGTGGTGAGTCGACCAGGTTAATTCACACCTGAAACACAGGTGGTGAGTCGACCAGGTTAATTCACCACCTGAACACAGGTGGTGAGTCGACCAGGTTAATTCACTACCTGAACACAGGTGGTGAGTCGACCAGGTTAATTCACTACCTGAACACAGGGGTGAGTCGACCAGGTTAATTCACAACCTGAACACAGGTGGTGAGTCGACCAGGTTAATTCACTACCTTGAAGACAGGTAGGTGAGTCGACCAGGTTATTCACTACCTGAAGACAGGTGGTGAGTCGACCAGGTTAATTCACTACCTGAAGACAGGTGGTGAGTCGACCAGGTTAATTCACTACCTGAAGACAGGTGGTGAGTCGACCAGGTTAATTCACAACCTGAACACAGGTGGTGAGTCGACCAGGTTAATTCACAACCTGAACACAGGTGGTGAGTCGACCAGGTTAATTCACTACCTGAAGACAGGTAGTGAGTCGACCAGGTTAATTCACAACCTGAACTTGCCACATTGCCTGAGTTAAGAGCTCCCCCCCCCCCACCCGTCAACATACATGTAACACCCTATTGCTCGCCCACAAATAATTATATGCTCAGTAGACAAGTCCCTCACCTCAACCTATCATACTGTACGTCCCACCAAACCCCTCCCACAACCCTCACCTCAACCTATCATACTGTACGTCCCACCAAACCCCTCCCACAACCCTCACCTCAACCTACCATACTGTACGTCCCACCAATCCCCTCCCACAACCCTCACCTCAACCTACCATACTGTACGTCCCACCAAATCCCTCCCAAAGTCCTGGAAAGCAACCCACCCCACCCCAACCAAACCCCCCAACAATGATTCCCGAAAGAAGAGTAAACGTATGGAGGTGTGAGACGACGTGACAGACAGAACTAAAGAGAGGCGTTGGGCAGGATGAGGTGGTCAGTCCGTCTGTCTCAGTGTTGATAGGTAGAGGATGATGACAGTCAGTCAGACAGACAGACAGACCAGGGAACAGGGACCAGGTCAGTCTCGACCCTCCTCAGCATCCTCTCCATCGCCCTGGTTGTCTGAGGTCCACAGCTACAGGGACGAGAGAGAGGGGAGACAGGGACGAGAGAGAGAGAGGAGACAGGGACACGAGAGAGAGAGAGAGAGAGGAGACAGGGACGCGAGAGGACAGGGACGACAGAGGACAGGGATTAACAACATGTTCAAAAAGACTCTGTAGGTCAACATTCACATTACATGTCAGTAGAGCTGACCTCGGACTGAGTACATTCACTCATCTTACTTTCTAGTCATTTAGCAGACTCTCTGATCCAGACCCACCGACAGCAGTGAGTCATTGAGCAGACCCACCGACAGCAGTGAGTCATTGAGCAGACCCACCGACAGCAGTGAGTCATTGAGCACTCTCTGATCCAGAGCCACTACAGCAGTGAGTCATTTAGCAGACTCTCTGATCCAGAGCCACTACAGCAGTGAGTCATTTAGCAGACTCTCTGATCCAGAGCCACTACAGCAGTGAGTCATTTAGCAGACTCTCTGATCCAGAGCCACTACAGCAGTGAGTCATTTAGCAGACTCTCTGATCCAGAGCCACTACAGCAGTGAGTCATTGAGCAGACTCTCTGATCCAGAGCCACTACAGCAGTGAGTCATTGAGCAGACTCTCTGATCCAGAGCCACTACAGCAGTGAGTCATTTAGCAGACTCTCTGATCCAGAGCCACTACAGCAGTGAGTCATTTAGCAGACTCTCTGATCCAGAGCCACTACAGCAGTGAGTCATTTAGCAGACTCTCTGATCCAGAGCCACTACAGCAGTGAGTCATTTAGCAGACTCTCTGATCCAGAGCCACTACAGCAGTGAGTCATTTAGCAGACTCTCTGATCCAGAGCCACTACCTGTAGTGAGTCATTGAGCAGACTCTCTGATCCAGAGCCACTACAGTAGTGAGTCATTTAGCAGACTCTCTGATCCAGAGCCACTACAGCAGTGAGTCATTTAGCAGAGCCACTACAGTAGTGAGTCATTTAGCAGACTCTCTGATCCAGAGCCACTACAGCAGTGAGTCATTTAGCAGACTCTCTGATCCAGAGCCACTGCTGTAGTGAGTAGAGTGCCTACATTTCCATATTTGTTCCTACTGGGAACACAGGTTACATCGCTTCTCTACCTTTGTCTCAGGAACATGTGACCAAAAAGGGAGACACCAGTAACTCTCCTACATCATAAAGTCAACCCAGCGACAGCAGTAACTCTCCTACATCATAAAGTCAACCCAGCGACAGCAGTAACTCTCCTACATCATAAAGTCAACCCAGCGACAGCAGGGAACTATGATTTTAATACATGACACTTACTGTCAAGTTGTCTCTCAGTAGCTGCATGATCAAGGTGCTGTCTTTGTAGGAGTCTTCACTCAGAGAATCCAGCTCTGCAATAGCGTCATCGAAAGCCTGCAGGAGAACAGAAGTTAACATTAAATAAAAATTTGTTTTTTTAAAATCACAGTGTTGTTGTTCATTTCATATCGATGACTGTACATTGTTGGGGTTTGGAGTTGGCGAGGAAGGCATCTCTCACTGTTACTTGGTCACGTGACATTAAAACTGGGTAGGACAGAGGGAACACGGTAGCTAGAACCTTCTCCCCTCGCCTCTGATAGGCCAAAAAAGCATTTCCCGATGTCCTTCATCAGGTTCGCCCGTAGGTGACAGGGTGACGTGTGGACAAAAACCGGGTGCTTCACAAAGCACGATCAAATTAATTAGCCAGCTACAGTAATTTTGAGAAACATTAAGAAAGTTTTGGTTAATTTGACTAAAATTATTTAAATAGACCAGTTGTCTACCTTTGATAAACAGCTAGTTAGCTCCCATACCAATGTCAAGTCTTTCTGAACTAATAGCTGACTAACTCAGAAATATGAAGTTATTTCAGAATGAAAGTTAACTGGCTGGTGCATCATGCTCTGACGTTACGTTAGCCAGCCGTCCCCCAGTCAGACGTTACGTTAGCCAGCCGTCCCCCAGTCAGACGTTAGCCAGCCGTCCCCCAGTCAGACGTTAGCCAGCCGTCCCCCAGTCAGACGTTACGTTAGCCAGCCGTCCCCCAGTCAGACGTTAGCCAGCCGTCCCCCAGTCAGACGTTAGCCAGCCGTCCCCCAGTCAGACGTCCCCAGCCGGCCGTCCCCCAGTCAGCCGTCCCCAGCCGGCCGTCCCCCAGTCAGACGTGACGTTAGCCGGCCGTCCCCCAGTCAGACGTGACGTTAGCCGGCCGTCCCCCAGTCAGACGTGACGTTAGCCGGCCGTCCCCAGTCAGCCGTCCCCAGCCGGCCGTCCCCCAGTCAGCCGTTACGTTAGCCAGCCGTCCCCCAGTCAGCCGTTACGTTAGCCAGCCGTCCCCCAGTCAGCCGTTACGTTAGCCAGCCGTCCCCCAGTCAGGCCGTTCGTTAGCCAGCCGTCCCCCAGTCAGACGTTACGTTAGCCAGCCGTCCCCCAGTCAGACGTTACGTTAGCCAGCCGTCCCCCAGTCAGACGTTACGTTAGCCAGCCGTCCCCCAGTCAGCCGTTACGTTAGCCAGCCGTCCCCCAGTCAGCCGTTACGTTAGCCAGCCGTCCCCCAGTCAGCCGTTACGTTAGCCAGCCGTCCCCCAGTCAGCCGTTACGTTAGCCAGCCGTCCCCCAGTCAGCCGTTACGTTAGCCAGCCGTCCCCCAGTCAGCCGTTACGTTAGCCAGCCGTCCCCCAGTCAGACCGTACGTTAGCCAGCCGTCCCCCAGTCAGACGTTACGTTAGCCAGCCGTCCCCCAGTCAGCCGTTACGTTAGCCAGCCGTCCCCCAGTCAGACGTTACGTTAGCCAGCCGTCCCCCAGTCAGACGTTACGTTAGCCAGCCGTCCCCCAGTCAGACGTTACGTTAGCCAGCCGTCCCCCAGTCAGACGTTACGTTAGCCAGCCGTCCCCCAGTCAGACGTTACGTTAGCCAGCCGTCCCCCAGTCAGACGTTAGCCAGCCGTCCCCCAGTCAGACGTTAGCCAGCCGTCCCCCAGTCAGACGTTAGCCAGCCGTCCCCCAGTCAGACGTTAGCCAGCCGTCCCCAGTCAGACGTTAGCCAGCCGTCCCCCAGTCAGACGTTAGCCAGCCGTCCCCCGGTCAGACGTTAGCCAGCCGTCCCCCGTCAGACGTTACCCAAGCCGTGGGCCCCCCGGTCAGACTTTAGCCAGCCGTCCCCGGATCAGACGTTAGCCAGCCGTCCCCCGGTCCAGACGTTAGCCAGCCGTCCCCCGGTCAGACGTTAGCCAGCCGTCCCCCGGTCAGACGTTAGCCAGCCGTCCCCCGGTCAGACGTTAGCCAGCCGTCCCCCGGTCAGACGTTAGCCAGCCGTCCCCCGGTCCAGACGTTAGCCAGCCGTCCCCCGGTCAGACGTTAGCCAGCCGTCCCCCGGTCAGACGTTAGCCAGCCGTCCCCCGGTCAGACGTTAGCCAGCCGTCCCCCGGTCAGACGTTAGCCAGCCGTCCCCCGGTCAGACGTTAGCCAGCCGTCCCCCGGTCAGACGTTAGCCAGCCGTCCCCCGTCAGACGTTAGCCAGCCGTCCCCCGGTCAGACGTTAGCCAGCCGTCCCCGGTCAGACGTTAGCCAGCCGTCCCCCGTCAGACGTTAGCCAGCCGTCCCCCGGTCAGACGTTAGCCAGCCGTCCCCCGTCAGACGTTAGCCAGCCGTCCCCCGGTCAACGTTTAGCCAGCCGTCCCCCGGTCAGACGTTAGCCAGCCGTCCCCCGGTCAGACGTTAGCCCAGCCGTCCCCCGGTTCAGACGTAGCCAGCCGTCCCCCGTCAGACGTTAGCCAGCCGTCCCCCGGTCAGACGTTAGCCAGCCGTCCCCCGGTCAGACGTTAGCCAGCGTCCCCCGTCAGACGTTAGCCAGCCGTCCCCCGGTCAGACGTTAGCCAGCCGTCCCCGGTCAGACGTTAGCCAGCCGTCCCCCGTCAGACGTTAGCCAGCCGTCCCCCGGTCAGACTTAGCCAGCCGTCCCCCGTCAGACGTTAGCCAGCCGTCCCCCGGTCAGACGTTAGCCAGCCGTCCCCCGGTCAGACGTTAGCCAGCCGTCCCCCGTCAGACGTTAGCCGCCGTCCCCCGGTCAGACGTTAGCCAGCCGTCCCCCGGTCAGACGTTAGCCAGCCGTCCCCCGGTCAGACGTTAGCCAGCCGTCCCCCGGTCAGACGTTAGCCAGCCGTCCCCCGGTCAGACGTTAGCCAGCCGTCCCCCGGTCAGACGTTAGCCAGCCGTCCCCCGGGCCAGACGTTAGCCAGGCTCCCCATTAGATAATGCTCTGGACGTTATGTTAGCTAGCTAATCCCAGTGAGATAAATGCTCTGTGACGTTATGCTAGCTAGCTATCCCCAGTTGAGATAATGCTCTGTGACGTTATGCTAGCTAGCTATCCCGAGTTAGATAATGCTCTGTGACGTATGTTAGCTAGCTATCCCCAGTTAGATAATGCTCTGTGACGTTATGTTAGCTAGCTATCCCCAGTTAGATAATGCTCTGTGACGTTAGGCTAGCTAGGCTATCCCTTATTAGATAATGCTCTGTGACGTTATGTTAGCTAGCTATCCCTAGTTAGATAATGCTCTGTGACGTTATGTTAGCTAGCTATTCCCCAGTTAGATAATGCTCCTGTGACGTATGTTAGCTAGCTATCCCCAGTTAGATAATGCTCTGTGACGTTATGTTAGCTAGCTATCCCCAGTTAGATAATGCTCTGTGACGTTATGTTAGCTAGCTATCCCCAGTTAGATAATGCTCTGTGACGTTATGTTAGCTAGCTATCCCCAGTTAGATAATGCTCTGTGACGTTATGTTAGCTAGCTATCCCCAGTTAGATAATGCTCTGTGACGTTATGTTAGCTAGCTATCCCCAGTTAGATAATGCTTTCACTTATTGCATCTCAATGCCTGGTTTCTACTAGTTACCAGAGCCACAATGTCAAAATTGTGTAGATCGTAAAAAGCGCTGAAAACAAAAATTGATCTTAAGGTTAAGCACAAGGTTATCAGTGTAGTTAATGGTAAGTTTAAAAAAACATTTTAATAAGAAGAGAAACTAAAAAACGACTTTGTAGCGGTGGTAACTAGGGACGACCGTTGTCCCTGGTTGCGTTCGTCCGTGAGCTGGCTGCTTGTTCAAAATGGTGGCAGCATGTGCTGCAGTGGTCTTTCGGCTTTTTGACATGTGACAGGTGGATTTATGCAGTTGTTCAAAATGCACAGATCGCTTTATATACATCTATATCTCTTCTCAAAAGAAACTATCGGTAGTTTGAAAACTTGGCCTCATATTTCTGTCATGCTGCTTCGCTGACAACTCTAACTACTAGTGCTGAGCGATTAGTGCATTTTGGAGGTCGGGCAGGTTTGCATTGTAATTAAAAACAAAAAAACTTAAAAATCACATTTTCTATTTCGGTTTTGATTATTTGGATTGAATGCTGTAACACAGAATAAAACAATTTAATAAAAGTCCCATGGATGGTAGTGACGGCCCATTTGTTATTTCTTATCAACATTACTTAAGAATATTTCAGTTGTGTATATTACATTTTTTTCTTTGAAGACTTTATTATTCCATGTCATCATCTCATCTCTATAGAGCTGCTGCCAATGCCGTCCATTTTGTAGTTTTTCCCCCAAAGTAAATAAGGCAGACTTTTGACGGCCGATTATCAACAATCGATCACAGAGATTATGTATTTTCAGGTAGAGATACCTTGAAGCCACAGCTACGTCCCCTCATGATCATGTATTTTCAGGTAGAGATACCTTGAAGCCACAGCTACGTACCCTCACGATCGTGCAGCTGTCTATTCTGCAGCAGGTTTTAAAAAGACAAGGACACCGAACAAAAATATAAAAACGCAACAATTTCAACGATGTTACTGAGTTACAGGAAATCAGTCAATTGAAATCAATTCATGAGGCCCTAATCTACGGATTTCACATGACTGGGAATACAGATATGAATCTGTTGGTCACAGATACCAACAACAACAAAAAAAAGGTAGGGGCGTGGATCAGAAAACCAGTCGGTATCTGGTGTGACCACCATTTGCCTCATGCAGCGCGACACATCTCCTTCACATAGAGTTGATCAGGCTGTTGATTGTGGCATGGGGAATGTTGGCTGACATGTCTGGTGAGTATGCAGGTCATGGAAGAACTGGGACATTTGCAGCTTCCAGGAATTGTGTACAGATCCCCGTGACATGGGGCCGTGCTTTATCATGCTGAAACATGAGGTGATGGCAGAGGATGAATGGCACGACAATGGGCCTCAGGATCTCATCACGGTATCTCTGTGCATTCAAATTGCCATGAATGAAATGCAATTGTGTTTGTTGTCCGTAGCTTATGCCTGGTCCATACCATAACCCCACCTCCACCATGGGGCCCATACCATAACCCCACCTCCACCATGGGGCCCATACCATAACCCCACCTCCACCATGGGGCCCATACCATAACCCCACCTCCACCATGGGGCCCATACCATAACCCCACCTCCACCATGGGGCCCATACCATAACCCACCCACCATGGGCCCCATACCATAACCCCCCTCCACCATGGGGCCCATACATAACCCCACCTCCACCATGGGGCCATACCATAACCCACCTCCACCATGGGGCCCATACCATAACCCCACCTCCACCATGGGGCCCATACCATAACCCCACCTCCACCATGGGGCCCATACCGTACCCCACCTCCACCATGGGGCCCATACCATAACCCACCTCCACCATGGGGCCCATACCATAACCCACCTCCACCATGGCCCATACCATAACCCCACCTCCACCATGGGCCCATACCGTACCCCACCTCCACCATGGGGCCCATACCGTACCCCACCTCCACCATGGGGCCCATACCTAACCCCACCTCCACCATGGGGCCCATACCATACCCCACCTCCACCAGGGGCCCATACCATAACCCCACCTCCACCATGGGCCCATACCATAACCCCACCTCCACCATGGGGCCCATACCATAACCCCACCCTCCACCATGGGGCCCATACCATAACCCCACCTCCACCATGGGGGCCCATACCATAACCCCACCTCCACCATGGGCCCATACCATAACCCCACCTCCACCATGGGGCCCATACCATAACCCCCCTCCACCATGGGGCCCATACCATAACCCCACCTCCACCATGGGCCCATACCATAACCCCACCTCCACCATGGGGCCCATACCATAACCCCACCTCCACCATGGGGCCCATACCATAACCCCACCTCCACCATGGGGCCCATACCATAACCCCACCTCCACCATGGGCCCATACCATAACCCACCTCCACCATGGGGCCCATACCATAACTCCACATGGGCACTCTGTTCACAATGTTGACATCAGTAAACCTCTCGCCCACACGACGCCATACTGCCCGGTACAGTTAAAACCAGAATTAATCCATGAAGAGCACACTTCTCCAGCGTACCAGTGGCCATCAAAAGGTGAGCATTTCCCACTGGAGTTGGTTTACGACGCCGTACTGCAGTCATGTCAAGACCCTGGTGAGGACGACGAGCACACAGATGAGCTTCCCTGAGACGGTTTCTGACAGTTTGAGCAGAAATTCTTCGTTTGTGTAAACCCACAGTTTCATCAGCAGTCCGGGTGGCTGGTCTCAGATGATCCCCGAGGTGAAGAAGCAGGATGTGGAGGTCCTGGGCTGGCGTGGTTACACATGGTCTGCGGTTGGGAGGCCGATTGGACATACTGCAAACATATTCTAAAACGACGTTGGTAGAAACATTTCTACGTGGTAGAAAAATGAACATAAATTGTGTTTTATGACAAAACTGCACAATTTAGAGTGGCCTTTTATTGTCCCCCAGCACAAGGTGCACCTGTGTAATGATCATGCCGTTTAACCTGTCTGGGCTAGGGGGCAGTATTTTCACGGCCGGATGAAAAACGTACCCAATTTAAACAGATTACTACTCTGGCCCAGAAAATAGAATATGCATATTAATAGTATAGAAAACTCTAAAGTTTCTAAAACTGTTTGAATGGTGTCTGTGAGTATAACAGAACTCATATGGCAGGCAAAAACCTGAGAAAAAGTCAACCAGGAAGTGGAGGATCTGAGAATTGTAGTTCTTTCTTGTCCCTTTCGAAACTACAGTGTCTGTGGGGTTACGTTGCACTTCCTAAGGCTTCCATTGGCTGTCAACAGCCTTCAGAAAGTTGTTTCAGCATTCTCCTGTCACTGGGCAGATAATAGGAGCTCAGTCACTGAGTGGACTGCCTGGCAACAAAGGGATTGGATATGCGCAGTCACGCCGTTCCTTCTTTTTCTCCTTGAATTAATACGCTATTGTCCGGTTGGAATATTATCGCAATTTTACGTTAAAAATACCATAAAGATTGATTTTAAAACAGCGTTTGACATGCTTCTAAGTACGGTAATGGAACATTTTGACTTTGTCTCTGGTACCACGCTCGCGCGTTATGCCTTTGGATAGTGCTCTGAACGCACAAACAAAACGGAGGTATTTGGACATAAATATGGATTATTTTCGAACAAAAAACAACATTTATTGTGGAAGTAGCAGTCCTGGGAGTGCATTCTTGACGAAGATCAGCAAAGGTAAGAGAATATTTCTAATTCTGAGTTTAGGTGACCCCGAACTTGGGCGGGAGCTGTATAGCTTGCTGTGATGGCTGAGCTATGTACTCAGAATATTGAAAAATGTGCTTTCTCCGTAAAGCTATTTTAAAATCTGCACAGCGGTTGCATCCAGGAGAAGTCTATCTTTAATTCTTTAAATAAAATTGTTATATATTTTGTCAACGTTTATGATGAGTGTTTTTGTTAAATTGATGTGCTCATTCACCGGCAGTTTTGGTGGAAATACATTTTCTGAACATCACACGCCAATGTAAAATGCTGTTTGGATATAAATATGAACTTTATCGAACAAAACATGCATGTATTGTGTAACAATGTCCTAGGAGTGTCATCTGATGAAGATCGCCAAAGGTTAGTGCTTCATTTAGCTGTGTTTTGGGTTTTATTGACACATGTCCTTGCTTGGAAAATGGCTGTGTGATTATTTTTGTCTATGTACTCTCCTAACATAATCTAATGTTTTGCTTTCGCTGTAAAGCCTTTTTGAAAATCGGACAATGTGGTTACACCAAGGAGAAGTGTATCTTTACAATGGTGTAAAATAGTTGTATGTTTGAGAAAGTTGAATGACATTTTGTTGTTTTTGAATTTGCCGCCCTGACATTTCACTGGCTGTGTCCCGCAGGTGGGACGCTAGCGTCCCACGTAGCCCTGAGAAGTTAATCAGCTTCTTGATATGCAACACCTGTCAGGTGGATGGATTATCTTGGCAAAGGAGAAATGCTCACTAACAGGGATGTAACATTTGTGCACAAAATGAGAGAAATTAGCTTTTTGTGCGTATGGAACATTTCTGGGATCTTTTATTTCAGCTCATGAAACATGGGACCAACACTTTACATGTTGTGTTTATATTGTTGTTCAGTATAGGATGCACAATGGATTATGATCATTGTAGTTAATTACCACATTTTAATGTGCTAAACTATGTATAATACTGGCCTGTTAGAAACTACAATTCCCTACTACATCGCACAGTTCAGACTGGATCTGATTTATCTCTAGAGAAACTACAACTCCCTACTACATCACACAGTTCAGGCTGGATCTGATTTATCTCTAGAGAAACTACAACTCCCTACTACAACGTGGCATTGAGCTCATATACATTTCAAAAAATATTTTTACAAATTAACGAAATATTGGTTAATCGCTCAGCACTACCAACCAAATCACACCCTGGGTATTCAGCCAATCAGTGTCCGCAGCAGTCACATGCAGCGAATACAACAGGTGTAGACTTCACCGTGAACTGCTTATTTACAATAATGAGACTATAAACAAGGAGTACCAGAACAAAAGCCCTATACAGCGGCGACCCCGTGGCCCTCCAGCGGCGACCCCGTGGCCCTCCAGCGGCGACCCCGTGGCCCTCCAGCGGCGACCCCGTGGCCCTCCAGCGGCGACCCCGTGCCCCTCCAGCGGTGACCCCATGTATAAAGGCCCTACAGCAGTGACCCCATGTATAAAGGCCCTACAGCAGGGACCCCATGTATAAAGGCCCTACAGCAGGGACCCCATGTATAAAGGCCCTACAGCAGTGACCCCGTGTCCCTCCAGCGGTGACCCCACATTTCACAGGGTCACTCCAATCCCAACACAATCTTTTTATTTTATTTTTTAACTCATGCACCCACGGCCCGTTTGAAAACAACCCTCGCGACCCACCAGCTGAGACTCGCCGCCCTATCAGGACTGTCCGCCCATCATCAAGCGGCCATCTTGGACGGGGCTGATAATCACATACCGTCTTGGCCAGTTTGCAGGCCTGCTCGGGGGAGTTGAGGATCTCGTAATAGAAGACGGAGAAGTTGAGAGCCAGACCCAGACGAATCGGATGGGTGGGCTGCATGTCCTTCTTGCTGATCTCAAACGCATCCTTGTAGGCCTCCTGGGAGTTACCGATGATGGCTGGAGAGACGAGAGAGAGAGAAAGATTAGAAATATACTATTTTAAATAAAATTCATTCACATCAACAGTCATTTTTGCTGAATAAAATATTTCAGACAGTTTTCCGTCTTTAAAATCAGAAAATTATAACTCCCCCCTCAAAAACAATAAAACTTAAAAAACTAAGAGAAAGAAAATCGAGGCCTGGTTGTGGGCTGGAAGTAACGTCTTAGCCAGCGAGTCAAAGCGATAACGTTACCCACAATAGTGTGGTGGTAAAGCTGGACCGGACCTTAGGCCTACGAGGAGCATTAAGTTCAGGTCTATTTCCTGGCCAGTTACAGACCAGACGAATGTCTTTCACTGTGCAGCTCAACACAACAGACTGACAAACTAAGAGGAACTGAGCCTCCTGTAACTTCCTGTTCACACGTTCTCTCTCTCTGACGAGCCTCTACTGGCCTCCCCTCACAGCTCCTAAGTCAACTAGAACCAGCTCTACCGGCCTCCCCTCACAGCTTCCTTCAGTCACTAGAACCAGCCTCTACCGGCCTCCCCTCACAGCTTCCTTCAGTCACTAGAACCAGCCTCTACCGGCCTCCCCTCACAGCTTCCTTCAGTCACTAGAACCAGCCTCTACCGGCCTCCCCTCACAGCTTCCTTCAGTCACTAGAACCAGCCTCTACCGGCCTCCCCTCACAGCTTCCTTCAGTCACTAGAACCAGCCTCTACCGGCCTCCCCTCACAGCTTCCTTCAGTCACTAGAACCAGCCGCTACCGCTCCACCGCTCCACTGCTAGCCGCTCCACCGCTCCACTGCTAGCCGCTCCACCGCTCCACTGCTAGCCGCTCCACCGCTCCACTGCTAGCCGCTCCACCGCTCCACTGCTAGCCGCTCCACCGCTCCACTGCTAGCCGCTCCACTGCTAGCCGCTCCACTGCTAGCCGCTCCACTGCTAGCCGTTACCGCTCCACTGCTAGCCGTTACCGCTCCACTGCTAGCCGTTACCGCTCCACTGCTAGCCGTTACCGCTCCACTGCTAGCCGTTACCGCTCCACTGCTAGCCGTTACCGCTCCACTGCTAGCCGTTACCGCTCCACTGCTAGCCGTTACCGCTCCACTGCTAGCCGTTACCGCTCCACTGCTAGCCGTTACCGCTCCACAACTCCACTGCTAGCCGTTACCGCTCCACAACTCCACTGCTAGCCGTTACCGCTCCACAACTCCACTGCTAGCCGTTACCGCTCCACAACTCCACTGCTAGCCGTTACCGCTCCACAACTCCACTGCTAGCCGTTACCGCTCCACAACTCCACTGCTAGCCGTTACCGCTCCACAACTACACTGCTAGCCGTTACCGCTCCACAACTACACTGCTAGCTGATACCCAGCCGTCTGAAACAATCATTTCATGAATGGCGGAGAAGCGGCTAGCTGTGAAATTATGTTAAATGTTATTAAAATGTTGTTTTTTTACCCCCCCCCCCCCCCGTGGTATCCAAACCCCGTGCCACTCAGCAGGCCCTGAAATAAACTATTTAATTCACTTTACCAATGACAAGGAGGCACACTACGAGAACGGCAACTCTACCGTATAAAAAAATGGGACAATTATGTGATGAGCTGTCCACAAAAACACTTAATAAATAAAATGCATTGACATTCATTTGCAGTGTGTTTAAGCTGGTTTGTGTGTTTTTCCCCCCACAGATATTGAAGGATCCTGTTTCGATGGAGTGAAGACAGAAGATCATACAAAAAAAAAAATGGTTTCACCTCACTTCAATGCATTTCCGTCAATTCAACCCCCCCCCCATACATCCAGCAGGACTGAAACACTGTCTAAAGTACTGCCCCACGGATTCATAACAGACTGTCACATATCCCCCGACAAAAATATTAAAATAAAAAAGTAGACATCGGTTTATCCATTCGTCACAAAAGGTCGATGTCAAACGTCTACCTCCAGAGGTGTGGGGACCACCTGACGACCTGTTCCTCAACCACACCTGGTTGGCGAGCACAAGGGACTTATCACAAGGGCTTACCGGCT
>NW_021822992.1:3651400-3763900 GCF_901001165.1 Salmo trutta
TCCCTCTCTCTCTCCCTCTCTCCCTCCTGAAAGGATTGAGGTGTTCCTGCCTGCCTGGTCTTAGCCCTGGTCTGATAGTAATCAGCTCAGTGTAATTAGCTGTTAGCCAGGGCCTCATTCAGCTCGTTAGGCCATTCCTCACCTGTCTGTCCCGTTGTAGAGACACTCTGAGAGGGACAGGTGTCTCAGGTGAGAGAGAGAGAGAGAGACATCCCCTGGGAGCACCTTCTGGTTTTTGCCCTAGCAAATAACCAACTTAATCAAGCTTTGATGATTTTGACGATCTCTCTCTCACCCAGGGGGTGTGTCTGTCTCTCTCACCCAGGGGGTGTGTCTGTCTCTCTCACCCAGGGGGGGCCCACGGACTGAGTTTGGGGCATTACCCGGGTGGTTTGGGGCATTACCCGGGTGGTTTGGGGCATTACCCGGGGGTTGGTTCGGGGCATTACCCGGGTGGTTTGGGGCATTACCCGGGTGGTTGGTTCGGGGCATTACCCGGGTGGTTGGTTCGGGGCATTACCCGGGTGGTTGGTTCGGGGCATTACCCGGGTGGTTGGTTCGGGGCATTACCCGGGTGGTTGGTTCGGGGCATTACCCGGGTTACTGCCAAAGGTGCTTCAACAAAGTACTGAGTGAAGGGTCTGAATACTTATGTCATTGTAACATTTCTGGTTTTTATTATTTAATTTTCACAAATGTCTAAACCTGTTTTTGCTTTGTCCTAATGGAGTATTGTGTATAGATTGATGCATTTATAAAAATACAAAAATGCATTTTAGAATAAGGCTCTAACGTAACAATGTGGAAAAAGTCAAGGGCTCTGAATACTTAATATTTGCCTGCTGGAAACTACAACTCCCTACTACATCACACAGCCGGAAACTACAACTCCCTACTACTACATCACACGACTAGACCTGATTTATTTCTAGAGGATCTGGTGCTGAGGGTCTAGACCTGCCTATACCATGTTAGGTGATGCCTGCAGCAGAGCTACATTATGAGGATTCTGGAGACTAGAGATCAATTCACATGGAAATTACTCAGGGTTTATTTGCATATTTCTAACAAACTTGTCTTCTGTATCTGTCTCTCTCTCTCTGTCTGTCTCTCTGTCTGTCTGTCTCTCTGTCTCTCTGTCTCTCTGTCTCTCTGTCTCTCTGTCTCTCTGTCTGTCTGTCTGTCTGTCTCTCTGTCTGTGTCTCTCTCTCTCTGTCTGTGTCTCTCTGTCTGTGTCTGTGTCTCTCTGTCTGTGTCTCTCTCTCTCTCTGTCTGTGTCTCTCTGTCTGTGTCTCTCTCTCTCTCTGTCTGTGTCTCTCTCTGTCTGTCTGTCTGTCTGTCTCTCTGTCTGTCTCTCTGTCTGTGTCTCTCTCTCTCTGTCTGTCTCTCTCTACAGGGTCTTCTGAACCAGTTCCTCATCCCCAATGCTACTCCGGCCGAGAGCAAAGTGTTCTATTTGAAAATGAAAGGAGATTACTACCGTTACCTAGCGGAGGTGGCGGTGGGAGAGGAGAAAGCCGGTAAGCCCTTGTGATAAGTCCCTTTGTGCTCGCCAACCAGGTGTGTTGAGGAACAGGTCGTCAGGTGTGTCATCCACACCTCTGGAGGTAGACGTTTTGACATCGACCTTTTGTGACGTAATGGATAACCGATGTCTACTTTTTTATTTTAATATTTTTGTCGGGGGATATGTGACAGTCTGTTATGAATCCGTGGGGCAGTACTTTAGACAGTGTTTCAGTCCTGCTGGATGTATGGGGGGGGGGGGTTGAATTGACGGAAATGCATTGAAATGAGGTGAAACCATTTTTTTTTGTATGATCTTCTGTCTTCACGCCATCGAAACAGGATCCTTCAATATCTGTGGGGGGAAAAACACACAAACCAGCTTAAACACACTGCAAATGAATGTCAATGCATTTTATTTATTAAGTGTTTTTGTGGACAGCTCATCACATAATTGTCCCATTTTTTTAAATGGTAGAGTTGCCGTTCTCGTAGTGTGCCTCCTTGTCATTGGTAAAGTCAATTAAATAGTTTATTTCAGGGCCTGCTGAGTGGCACGGAGTTTGGATACCACGGGGGGGGGGGTAAAAAAAAACAACATTTAACATAATTTCACAGCTAGCCGCTTCTCCGCCATTCATGAAATGATTGTTTCAGACGGCTGGGTATCAGCTAGCAGTGTAGTTGTGGAGCGGCAACGGCTAGCAGTGTAGTGGTGGAGCGGCAACGGCTAGCAGTGTAGTGGTGGAGCGGTAACGGCTAGCAGTGTAGTGGTGGAGCGGTAACGGCTAGCAGTGTAGTGGTGGAGCGGTAACGGCTAGCAGTGTAGTGGTGGAGCGGTAACGGCTAGCAGTGTAGTGGTGGAGCGGTAACGGCTAGCAGTGTAGTGGTGGAGCGGTAACGGCTAGCAGTGTAGTGGTGGAGCGGTAACGGCTAGCAGTGTAGTGGTGGAGCGGTAACGGCTAGCAGTGTAGTGGTGGAGCGGTAACGGCTAGCAGTGTAGTGGTGGAGCGGTAACGGCTAGCAGTGTAGTGGTGGAGCGGTGTAACGGCTAGCAGTGTAGTGGTGGAGCGGGTAACGGCTAGCAGTGTAGTGGTGGAGCGGTACGGCTAGCAGTGTAGTGGTGGAGCGGCAACGGCTAGCAGTGTAGTGGTGGAGCGGTAACGGCTAGCAGTGTAGTGGTGGAGCGGTAACGGCTAGCAGTGTAGTGGTGGAGCGGTAACGGCTAGCAGTGTAGTGGTGGAGCGGTAACGGCTAGCAGTGGAGTGGTGGAGCGGTAACGGCTAGCAGTGGAGTGGTGGAGCGGTAGCGGCTAGCGGTGGAGCGGCTAGCGGTGGAGCGGCTAGCGGTGGAGCGGCTAGCGGTGGAGCGGCTAGCGGTGGAGCGGCTAGCGGTGGAGCGGCTAGCGGTGGAGCGGCTAGCGGTGGAGCGGCTAGCGGTGGAGCGGCTAGCGGTGGAGCGGCTAGCGGTGGAGCGGCTAGCGGTGGAGCGGCTAGCGGTGGAGCGGCTAGCGGTGGAGCGGCTAGCGGTGGAGCGGCTAGCGGTGGAGCGGTAACGGCTAGCGGTGGAGCGGTAACGGCTAGCGGTGGAGCGGTAACGGCTAGCGGTGGAGCGGTGGAGCGGCTAGCGGTGGAGCGGTAACGGCTAGCGGTGGAGCGGTGGAGCGGCTAGCGGTGGAGCGGTAACGGCTAGCAGTGGAGCGGTGGAGCGGTAGCGGCTAGCAGTGGAGCGGTGGAGCGGTAGCGGCTAGCAGTGGAGCGGTGGAGCGGTAGCGGCTAGCAGTGGAGCGGTGGAGCGGTAACGGCTAGCAGTGGAGCGGTGGAGCGGTAACGGCTAGCAGTGGAGTGGTGGAGCGGTAACGGCTAGCAGTGGAGTGGTGGAGCGGTAGCGGCTAGCAGTGGAGTGGTGGAGCGGCTAGCGGTGGAGCTGGAGCGGCTAGCGGTGGAGCGGTAACGGCTAGCGGTGGAGTGGTGGAGCGGCTAGCGGTGGAGCGGTAACGGCTAGCAGTGGAGTGGTGGAGCGGTAGCGGCTAGCAGTGGAGCGGTGGCGGCTAGCAGTGGAGTGGTGGAGCGGTAGCGGCTAGCAGTGGAGTGGTGGAGCGGTAGCGGCTAGCAGTGGAGTGGTGGAGCGGTAGCGGCTAGCAGTGGAGTGGTGGAGCGGTAGCGGCTAGCAGTGGAGTGGTGGAGCGGTAGCGGCTAGCAGTGGAGTGGTGGAGCGGTAGTGGCTGGTTCTAGTGACTGAAGGAAGCTGTGAGGGAGGCCAGTAGAGGCTGGTTCTAGTGACTGAAGGAAGCTGTGAGGGGAGGCCAGTAGAGGCTGGTTCTAGTGACTGAAGGAAGCTGTGAGGGGAGGCCAGTAGAGGCTCGTCAGAGAGAGAGAACGTGTGAACAGGAAGTTACAGGAGGGCTCAGTTCCTCTTAGTTGTCAGTCTGTTGTGTTGAGCTGCACAGTGGAAAGACATCGTCTGGTCTCCACCTCTGTGTAACTGGCACAGGAAATAGACCTGAACTTAATGCTCCTCGTAGGCCTAAGGTCCCGTCCACCTTTACCACCACAACTATTGTGGGTAACGTTATCGCTTTGACTCGCTGGCTACAGACGTTACTTCCAGCCCACAACAGGCCTCGATTTTCTTTCTCTTTAGTTTTTTAAGTTTTATTGTTTTTGAGGGGGGAGTTATAATTTCTGATCTTAAAGACGGAAAACTGTCTGAAATATTTATTCAGCAAAAATGACTGTTGATGTGATGAATTTTATTTAAAATAGTATATTTCTAATCTTTCTCTCTCTCTCGTCTCTCCAGCCATCATCGGTAACTCCCAGGAGGCCTACAAGGATGCGTTTGAGATCAGCAAGAAGGACATGCAGCCCACCCATCCGATTCGTCTGGGTCTGGCTCTCAACTTCTCCGTCTTCTATTACGAGATCCTCAACTCCCCCGAGCAGGCCTGCAAACTGGCCAAGACGGTATGTGATTATCAGCCCCGTCCAAGATGGCCGCTTGATGATGGGTGGACAGTCCTGATAGGGCGGCGAGTCTCAGCTGGTGGGTCGCGAGGGTTGTTTTCAAACAGGCCGTGGGTGCCTGGGTAAAAAAATTAAAAAGATTGGGTTGGGATTGGAGTGACCCTGTGAAATGTGGGGTCACCGCTGTAGGGACACGGGGTCGCCGCTGGAGGGACAGGGGGTCGCCGCTGGAGGGACAGGGGGTCGCCGCTGGAGGGACAGGGGGTCGCCGCTGGAGGGACAGGGGGTCGCCGCTGGAGGGACACGGGGGTCGCCGCTGGAGGGCCTTTATACATGGGGTCACCGCTGTAGGGACATGGGGTCACCGCTGGAGGGCCTCCGTACTGGTACTCCAACCAAATCACACCCTGGGTATTCAGCCAATCAGTGTCCGCAGCAGTCACATGCGCCGAATACAACAGGTGTAGATTTTACCGTGAGCTGCTGAATACAATAGGTGTAAAGTCTACACCTGTTGTATTCACCGCATGTGACTGCTGCGGACACTGATTGGCTGAATACCCAGGGTGTGATTTGGTTGGTAGTGCTGAGCGATTAACCAATATTTCGTTACATTTCAATATTCAATATATTTTTTTTAATTATATGAGCTCAATGCCACGTTGTAGTTTCTCTAGAGATAAATCAGATCCAGCGTGAACTGTGCGATGTAGTAGGGAATTGTAGTTTCCAACAGGCCAGTATTATACATAGTTTAGCGCATAAAATGTGGTAATTAACTACAATGATCATAATCCATTGCGCATCCTATACTGAACAACAATATAAACACAACATGTAAAGTGTTGGTCCCATGTTTCATGAGCTGAAATAAAAGATCCCAGAAATGTTCCATACACACAAAAAGCTAATTTCTCTCATTTTGTGCACATCCCTGTTAGTGAGCATTTCTCCTTTGCCAAGATAATCCATCCACCTGACAGGTGTGGCACATCAAGAAGCTGATTAACTTCTCAGGGCTACGTGGGACGCTAGCGTCCCACCTGCGGGACACAGCCAGTGAAATGTCAGGGCGGCAAATTCAAAAACAACAAAATGTCATTCAACTTTCTCAAACATACAACTATTTTACACCATTGTAAAGATACACTTCTCCTTGGTGTAACCACATTGTCCGATTTTCAAAAAGGCTTTACAGCGAAAGCAAAACATTAGATTATGTTAGGAGAGTACATAGACAAAAATAATCACACAGCCATTTTCCAAGCAAGGACATGTGTCAATAAAACCCAAAACACAGCTAAATGAAGCACTAACCTTTGGCGATCTTCATCAGATGACACTCCTAGGACATTGTTACACAATACATGCATGTTTTGTTCGATAAAGTTCATATTTATATCCAAACAGCATTTTACATTGGCGTGTGATGTTCAGAAAATGTATTTCCACCAAAACTGCCGGTGAATGAGCACATCAATTTACAAAAACACTCATCATAAACGTTGACAAAATATATAACAATTTATTTAAAGAATTAAAGATAGACTTCTCCTGGATGCAACCGCTGTGTCAGATTTTAAAATAGCTTTACGGAGAAAGCACATTTTTCAATATTCTGAGTACATAGCTCAGCCATCACAGCAAGCTATACAGACTCCCGCCAAGTTCGGGGTCACCTAAACTCAGAATTAGAAATATTCTCTTACCTTTGCTGATCTTCGTCAGAATGCACTCCCAGGACTGCTACTTCCACAATAAATGTTGTTTTTGTTCGAAAATAATCCATATTTATGTCCAAATACCTCCGTTTTGTTTGTGCGTTCAGAGCACTATCCAAAGGCATAACGCGCGAGCGTGGTACCAGAGACAAAGTCAAAATGTTCCATTACCGTACTTAGAAGCATGTCAAACGCTGTTTAAAATCAATCTTTATGGTATTTTTAACGTAAAATTGCGATAATATTCCAACCGGACAATAGCGTATTAATTCAAGGAGAAAAAGAAGGAACGGCGTGACTGCGCATATCCAATCCCTTTGTTGCCAGGCAGTCCACTCAGTGACTGAGCTCCTATTATCTGCCCAGTGACAGGAGAATGCTGAAACAACTTTCTGAAGGCTGTTGACAGCCAATGGAAGCCTTAGGAAGTGCAACGTAACCCCACAGACACTGTAGTTTCGAAAGGGACAAGAAAGAACTACAATTCTCAGATCCTCCACTTCCTGGTTGACTTTTTCTCAGGTTTTTGCCTGCCATATGAGTTCTGTTATACTCACAGACACCATTCAAACAGTTTTAGAAACTTTAGAGTGTTTTCTATACTATTAATATGCATATTCTATTTTCTGGGCCAGAGTAGTAATCTGTTTAAATTGGGTACGTTTTTTCATCCGGCCGTGAAAATACTGCCCCCTAGCCCAGACAGGTTAAACGGCATGATCATTACACAGGTGCACCTTGTGCTGGGGGACAATAAAAGGCCACTCTAAATTGTGCAGTTTTGTCATAAAACACAATTTATGTTCATTTTTCTACCACGTAGAAATGTTTCTACCAACGTCGTTTTAGAATATGTTTGCAGTATGTCCAATCGGCCTCCCAACCGCAGACCATGTGTAACCACGCCAGCCCAGGACCTCCACATCCTGCTTCTTCACCTCGGGGATCATCTGAGACCAGCCACCCGGACTGCTGATGAAACTGTGGGTTTACACAAACGAAGAATTTCTGCTCAAACTGTCAGAAACCGTCTCAGGGAAGCTCATCTGTGTGCTCGTCGTCCTCACCAGGGTCTTGACCTGACTGCAGTACGGCGTCGTAACCAACTCCAGTGGGGAAATGCTCACCTTTTGATGGCCACTGGTACGCTGGAGAAGTGTGCTCTTCATGGATTAATTCTGGTTTTAACTGTACCGGGCAGTATGGCGTCGTGTGGGCGAGAGGTTTACTGATCTCAACATTGTGAACAGAGTGCCCATGGTGGAGTTATGGTATGGGCCCCATGGTGGAGTTATGGTATGGGCCCCATGGTGGAGGTGGGGTTATGGTATGGGCCCCATGGTGGAGGTGGGGTTATGGTATGGGCCCCATGGTGGAGGTGGGGTTATGGTATGGGCCCCATGGTGGAGGTGGGGTTATGGTATGGGCCCCATGGTGGAGGTGGGGTTATGGTATGGGCCCCATGGTGGAGGTGGGGTTATGGTATGGGCCCCATGGTGGAGGTGGGGTTATGGTATGGGCCCCATGGTGGAGGTGGGGTTATGGTATGGGCCCCATGGTGGCGGTGGGGTTATGGTATGGGCCCCATGGTGGAGGTGGAGTTATGGTATGGACCCCATGGTGGAGGTGGGGTTATGGTATGGGCCCCATGGTGGAGGTGGAGTTATGGTATGGGCCCCATGGTGGAGGTGGGGTTATGGTATGGGCCCCATGGTGGAGGTGGGGTACGGTATGGGCCCCATGGTGGCGGTGGGGTTATGGTATGGGCCCCATGGTGGAGGTGGGGTTATGGTATGGACCCCATGGTGGAGGTGGGGTTATGGTATGGGCCCCATGGTGGGGTTATGGTATGGGCCCCATGGTGGAGGTGGGGTTATGGTATGGGCCCCATGGTGGAGGTGGGGTTATGGTATGGGCCCCATGGTGGAGGTGGGGTTATGGTATGGGCCCCATGGTGGAGGTGGGGTTATGGTATGGGCCCCATGGTGGAGGTGGGGTTATGGTATGGGCCTCATGGTGGAGGTGGGGTTATGGTATGGGCCCCATGGTGGGGTTATGGTATGGGCCCCATGGTGGGGTTATGGTATGGGCCCCATGGTGGAGGTGGGGTTATGGTATGGGCCCCATGGTGGAGGTGGGGTTATGGTATGGGCCCCATGGTGGAGGTGGGGTTATGGTATGGGCCCCATGGTGGAGGTGGGGTTATGGTATGGGCCCCATGGTGGAGGTGGGGTTATGGTATGGACCAGGCATAAGCTACGGACAACAAACACAATTGCATTTCATTGATGGCAATTTGAATGCACAGAGATACCGTGATGAGATCCCGAGGCCCATTGTCGTGCCATTCATCCTCTGCCATCACCTCATGTTTCAGCATGATAATACACGGCCCCATGTCACGGGGATCTGTACACAATTCCTGGAAGCTGCAAATGTCCCAGTTCTTCCATGACCTGCATACTCACCAGACATGTCAGCCAACATTCCCCAGGCCACAATCAACAGCCTGATCAACTCTATGTGAAGGAGATGTGTCGCGCTGCATGAGGCAAATGGTGGTCACACCAGATACCGACTGGTTTTCTGATCCACGCCCCTACCATGTTTTTGTTGTTGTTGGTATCTGTGACCAACAGATTCATATCTGTATTCCCAGTCATGTGAAATCCGTAGATTAGGGCCTCATGAATTGATTTCAATTGACTGATTTCCTTTTAACGAACTGTAACTCAGTAACATCGTTGAAATTGTTGCGTTTTTATATTTTTGTTCGGTGTCCTTGTCTTTTTAAAACCTGCTGCAGAATAGACGGTCATGGGGGGACGTAGAGGGTAGCTGTGGCTTCAAGGTATCTCTACCTGAAAATACATGATCATGAGGGGACGTAGCTGTGGCTTCAAGGTATCTCTACCTGAAAATACATAATCTCCGTGATCGATTGTTGATAATCGGCCGTCAAAAGTCTGCCTTATTTACTTTGGGGGAAAAACTACAAAATGGACGGCATTGGCAGCAGCTCTATAGAGATGAGATGATGACATGGAATAATAAAGTCTTCAAAGAAAAAAATGTAATATACACAACTGAAATATTCTTAAGTAATGTTGATAAGAAATAACAAATGGGCCGTCACTACCATCCATGGGACTTTTATTAAATTGTTTTATTCTGTGTTACAGCATTCAATCCAAATAATCAAAACCGAAATAGAAAATGTGATTTTTAATTTTTTTTGTTTTTAATTACAATGCAAACCTGCCCGACCTCCAAAATGCACTAATCGCTCAGCACTAGTAGTTAGAGTTGTCAGCGAAGCAGCATGACAGAAATATGAGGCCAAGTTTTCAAACTACCGATAGTTTCTTTTGAGAAGAGATATAGATGTATATAAAGCGATCTGTGCATTTTGAACAACTGCATAAATCCACCTGTCACATGTCAAAAAGCCGAAAGACCACTGCAGCACATGCTGCCGCCATTTTGAACAAGCAGCCAGCTCACGGACGAACGCAACCAGGGACAACGGTCGTCCCTAGTTACCACCGCTACAAAGTCGTTTTTTAGTTTCTCTTCTTAAAATGTTTTTTTTAAACTTACCATTAACTACACTGATAACCTTGTGCTAAACCTTAAGATCCATTTTTGTTTTCAGCGCTTTTTACGATCTACACCATTTTGACATTGTGGCTCTGGTAACTAGTAGAAACCAGGCATTGAGATGCAATAAGTGAAAGCATTATCTAACTGGGGATAGCTAGCTAACATAACGTCACAGAGCATTATCTAACTGGGGATAGCTAGCTAGCATAACGTCACAGAGCATTATCTAACTGGGGATAGCTAGCTAGCATAACGTCACAGAGCATTATCTAACTGGGGATAGCTAGCTAGCATAACGTCACAGAGCATTATCTAACTGGGGATAGCTAGCTAGCATAACGTCACAGAGCATTATCTAACTGGGGATAGCTAGCTAACATAACGTCACAGAGCATTATCTAACTGGGGATAGCTAGCTAGCATAACGTCACAGAGCATTATCTAACTGGGGATAGCTAGCTAGCATAACGTCACAGAGCATTATCTAACTGGGGATAGCTAGCTAGCATAACGTCACAGAGCATTATCTAACTGGGGATAGCTAGCTAGCATAACGTCACAGAGTATTATCTAACTGGGGATAGCTAGCTAACATAACGTCACAGAGCATTATCTAACTGGGGACGGCTGGCTAACGTCTGACTGGGACGGGGCATACGTCTGACTGGGGACGGCTGGCTAACGTCTGACCGGGGGACGGCTGGCTAACGTCTGACCGGGGGACGGCTGGCTAACGTCTGACTGGGGGACGGCTGGCTAACGTCGACTGGGGGACGGCTGGCTAACGTCTGACTGGGGGACGGCTGGCTAACGTCTGACTGGGGGACGGCTGGCTAACGTCTGACTGGGGCGGCTGGCTAACGTCTGACTGGGGGACGGCTGGCTAACGTTGACCTGGGTGACGGCGGGCTAACGTCTGACTGGGGGACGGCTGGCTAACGTCTGAACTGGGGACGGCTGGCTACGTCTGAACTGGGGGACGGCTGGCTAACGTCTGACTGGGGGACGGCTGGCTAACGTCTGACGGGGGACGGCTGGCTAACGTCTGACTGGGGGACGGCTGGCTAACGTCTGACTGGGGGACGGCTGGCTAACGTCTGACTGGGGGACGGCTGGCTAACGTCTGACTGGGGGACGGCTGGCTAACGTCTGACTGGGGGACGGCTGGCTAACGTCTGACTGGGGGACGGCTGGCTAACGTCTGACTGGGGGGACGGCTGGCTAACGTCTGACTGGGGGACGGTCTGGCTAACGTCTGACTGGGGGACGGCTGGCTAACGTCTGACTGGGGGACGGGCTGGCCTAACGTCTGACGGGGACGGCTGGCCTAACGTCTGACGGGGGACGGCTGGCTAACGTCTGACTGGGGGACGGCTGGCTAACGTCTGACTGGGGGACGGCTGGCTAACGTCTGACTGGGGGACGGCTGGCTAACGTCTGACTGGGGACGGCTGGCTAACGTCTGACTGGGGGACGGCTGGCTAACGTCTGATGGGGGACGGCTGGCTACGTCTGACTGGGGGCCGGCTGGCTAACGTCTGACTGGGGGACGGCTGGCTAACGTCTGACTGGGTGACGGCTGGCTAACGTCTGACTGGGGGACGGCTGGCTAACGTCTGACTGGGGGACGGCTGGCTAACGGCCTGCCTGACTGGGGGACGGATGGGACTGGGGACGGCTGAACTGTACGTTGATGGCTGGGGGACGGCTGGCTAACGTAACGTCTGACTGGGGGACGGCTGGCTAACGTCTGACTGGGGGACGGCTGGCTAACGTAACGTCAGAGCTTGATGCACCAGCCAGTTAACTTTCATTCTGAAATAACTTCATATTTCTGAGTTAGTCAGCTATTAGTTCAGAAAGACTTGACATTGGTATGGGAGCTAACTAGCTGTTTATCAAAGGTAGACAACTGGTCTATTTAAATAATTTTAGTCAAATTAACCAAACTTTCTTAATGTTTCTCAAAATTACTGTAGCTGGCTAATTAATTTGATCGTGCTTTGTGAAGCACCTGGTTTTTGTCCACACGTCACCTACGGTCGAACCTGATGAAGGACATCGGGAAATGCTTTTTGGCCTATCAGAGGCGAGGGGAGAAGGTTCTAGCTAGCGTGTTCCCTCTGTCCTACCCAGTTTTAATGTCACGTGACCAAGTAACAGTGAGAGATGCCTTCCTCGCCAACTCCAAACCCCAACAATGTACAGTCATCGATATGAAATGAACAACAACACTGTGATTTTAAAAAAACAAATTTTTATTTAATGTTACCTTCTGTTCTCCTGCAGGCTTTCGATGACGCTATTGCAGAGCTGGATTCTCTGAGTGAAGACTCCTACAAAGACAGCACCTTGATCATGCAGCTACTGAGAGACAACTTGACAGTAAGTGTCATGTACTAAAATCATAGTTCCCTGCTGTCGCTGGGTTGACTTTATGATGTAGGAGAGTTACTGCTGTCGCTGGGTTGACTTTATGATGTAGGAGAGTTACTGCTGTCGCTGGGTTGACTTTATGATGTAGGAGAGTTACTGCTGTCGCTGGGTTGACTTTATGATGTAGGAGAGTTACTGCTGTCGCTGGGTTGACTTTATGATGTAGGAGAGTTACTGCTGTCGCTGGGTTGACTTTATGATGTAGGAGAGTTACTGCTGTCGCTGGGTTGACTTTATGATGTAGGAGAGTTACTGCTGTCGCTGGGTTGACTTTATGATGTAGGAGAGTTACTGCTGTCGCTGGGTTGACTTTATGATGTAGGAGAGTTACTGCTGTCTCCCTTTTTGGTCACATGTTCCTGAGACAAAGGTAGAGAAGCGATGTAACCTGTGTTCCCAGTAGGAACAAATATGGAAATGTAGGCACTCTACTCACTACAGCAGTGGCTCTGGATCAGAGAGTCTGCTAAATGACTCACTGCTGTAGTGGCTCTGGATCAGAGAGTCTGCTAAATGACTCACTGCTGTAGTGGCTCTGGATCAGAGAGTCTGCTAAATGACTCACTGCTGTAGTGGCTCTGGATCAGAGAGTCTGCTAAATGACTCACTGCTGTAGTGGCTCTGGATCAGAGAGTCTGCTAAATGACTCACTGCTGTAAGTCTGCTAAATGACTCACTGCTGTAGTGGCTCTGGATCAGAGAGTGCTCAATGACTCACTGCTGTCGGTGGGTCTGCTCAATGACTCACTGCTGTCGGTGGGTCTGCTCAATGACTCACTGCTGTCGGTGGGTCTGGATCAGAGAGTCTGCTAAATGACTAGAATGTAGAATGAGTGAATGTACTCAGTCCGAGGTCAGCTCTACTGACATGTAATGTGAATGTTGACCTACAGAGTCTTTTTGAACATGTTGTTAATCCCTGTCCTCTGTCGTCCCTGTCCTCTCGCGTCCCTGTCTCCTCTCTCTCTCTCTCGTGTCCCTGTCTCCTCTCTCTCTCTCGTCCCTGTCTCCCCTCTCTCTCGTCCCTGTAGCTGTGGACCTCAGACAACCAGGGCGATGGAGAGGATGCTGAGGAGGGTCGAGACTGACCTGGTCCCTGTTCCCTGGTCTGTCTGTCTGTCTGTCTGACTGACTGTCATCATCCTCTACCTATCAACACTGAGACAGACGGACTGACCACCTCATCCTGCCCAACGCCTCTCTTTAGTTCTGTCTGTCACGTCGTCTCACACCTCCATACGTTTACTCTTCTTTCGGGAATCATTGTTGGGGGGTTTGGTTGGGGTGGGGTGGGTTGCTTTCCAGGACTTGGTTGTGGGAGGGATTTGGTGGGACGTACAGTATGGTAGGTTGAGGTGAGGGTTGTGGGAGGGGTTTGGTGGGACGTACAGTATGGTAGGTTGAGGTGAGGGTTGTGGGAGGGGTTTGGTGGGACGTACAGTATGATAGGTTGAGGTGAGGGTTGTGGGAGGGGTTTGGTGGGACGTACAGTATGATAGGTTGAGGTGAGGGACTTGTCTACTGAGCATATAATTATTTGTGGGCGAGCAATAGGGTGTTACATGTATGTTGACGGGTGGGAGCTCTTAACTCAGGCAATGTGGCAAGTTCAGGTAGTGAATTAACCTGGTCGACTCACCACCTGTGTTCAGGTTGTGAATTAACCTGGTCGACTCACCACCTGTGTTCAGGTTGTGAATTAACCTGGTCGACTCACCACCTGTCTTCAGGTTGTGAATTAACCTGGTCGACTCACCACCTGTCTTCAGGTAGTGAATTAACCTGGTCGACTCACCACCTGTCTTCAGGTTGTGAATTAACCTGGTCGACTCACCACCTGTGTTCAGGTTGTGAATTAACCTGGTCGACTCACCACCTGTGTTCAGGTTGTGAATTAACCTGGTCGACTCACCACCTGTGTTCAGGTTGTGAATTAACCTGGTCGACTCACCACCTGTGTTCAGGTAGTGAATTAACCTGGTCGACTCACCACCTGTGTTCAGGTAGTGAATTAACCTGGTCGACTCACCACCTGTGTTCAGGTAGTGAATTAACCTGGTCGACTCACCACCTGTGTTCAGGTAGTGAATTAACCTGGTCGACTCACCACCTGTGTTCAGGTAGTGAATTAACCTGGTCGACTCACCACCTGTGTTCAGGTAGTGAATTAACCTGGTCGACTCACCACCTGTGTTCAGGTAGTGAATTAACCTGGTCGACTCACCACCTGTGTTCAGGTAGTGAATTAACCTGGTCGACTCACCACCTGTCTTCAGGTAGTGAATTAACCTGGTCGACTCACCACCTGTCTTCAGGTAGTGAATTAACCTGGTCGACTCACCACCGTGCTTCAGGTAGTGAATTAACCTGGTCGACTCACCACCTGTGTTCAGGTAGTGAATTAACCTGGTCGACTCACCACCTGTGTTCAGGTAGTGAATTAACCTGGTCGACTCACCACCTGTGTTCAGGTAGTGAATTAACCTGGTCGACTCACCACCTGTGTTCAGGTAGTGAATTAACCTGGTCGACTCACCACCTGTGTTCAGGTAGTGAATTAACCTGGTCGACTCACCACCTGTGTTCAGGTAGTGAATTAACCTGGTCGACTCACCACCTGTGTTCAGGTAGTGAATTAACCTGGTCGACTCACCACCTGTCTTCAGGTAGTGAATTAACCTGGTCGACTCACCACCTGTCTTCAGGTAGTGAATTAACCTGGTCGACTCACCACCTGTGTTCAGGTAGTGAATTAACCTGGTCGACTCACCACCTGTGTTCAGGTAGTGAATTAACCTGGTCGACTCACCACCTGTCTTCAGGTAGTGAATTAACCTGGTCGACTCACCACCTGTCTTCAGGTAGTGAATTAACCTGGTCGACTCACCACCTGTCTTCAGGTAGTGAATTAACCTGGTCGACTCACCACCTGTCTTCAGGTAGTGAATTAACCTGGTCGACTCACCACCTGTCTTCAGGTAGTGAATTAACCTGGTCGACTCACCACCTGTCTTCAGGTAGTGAATTAACCTGGTCGACTCACCACCTGTGTTCAGGTAGTGAATTAACCTGGTCGACTCACCACCTGTCTTCAGGTAGTGAATTAACCTGGTCGACTCACCACCTGTCTTCAGGTAGTGAATTAACCTGGTCGACTCACCACCTGTCTTCAGGTAGTGAATTAACCTGGTCGACTCACCACCTGTCTTCAGGTAGTGAATTAACCTGGTCGACTCACCACCTGTCTTCAGGTAGTGAATTAACCTGGTCGACTCACTTCTAACCTGGTCGACTCACCACCTGTCTTCAGGTAGTGAATTAACCTGGTCGACTCACCACCTGTCTTCAGGTAGTGAATTAACCTGGTCGACTCACCACCTGTCTTCAGGTAGTGAATTAACCTGGTCTAGTCCCTCTACCTGTCTTCAGGGTAAGGATCTTGTGCTTGACAACATTGCTTGATTCATTTTGTGGTTCGATATCAGTCTCTTCTGATTGGAGGAGGCAGCAGCGAGCGGTTTTAGTCTGTAGCCAGGCGACTGACGGCAGGAGCGTTAGGGGATCGTCCTGAGGCGCCTTATCGATTGGTGGGGTTGTTGTGTTTGCTCCCTAAACAGCACCCTATTCCCTATATACTACACTACTTTTAGACCAGGACCCTATGGGCCGTGGCCAAACACCTGTGCACTATATAGGGGGGGGATAGGGTTCCGTTTGAGAGGAAACCTTGGATAGAGATGTTACATTCCATAAACTGTCACTAGTCTGCACCAGCTTCTTCAGTTTGACTGACCTGCTAACGTCATTTGTATTTCTGTGTCAATTAGGAGGTATGGGGGGGGGGGGGGAAGTCTAGAACAAAGGACACTCCTAATACTTGGACTGTTTTAAACCAGCAGAGCAGAAAGAATTTCCCCGTGTGCTTATCTAGTTTTTGCTTTTTCTCTTTTTTTTCTTCCAGTTAAGGTTTTTATTTTCATTTAATGTTTTATTTTGATACTTGTGGTTAAGAACTAGTTACCGGGGAGAAAAGGGAGGTTGTTGTTGTTGGGCTGGCTGTCTTTGTCCATGTCTTTTTGGAATTTTCATACGAAACACCCAAGCATAACTGTTTATCTGGAGGGAAATGTTATTTCATGTATGTGGAATTAAAAAGATAATTTAAAAGTATTTTTGATGTTGTCCGATCTGAATTATTTTAGAGGTCCAGTTTTTTTTTTCCTCACACCTTTTGGTAAGAAATCATAAATCTGGCAACTACGTGACCCAATCTATCGGTCCCGTGACTAATCCAGAGTATGAAATGAAGGGGTCGGCATACTGCAAACAGTCCAGGTTGGCTGGTTCACACAAACAAAACGTTGTATTTCCTTTAGGAAACAAGGCTATTGGTTGGAACTACTGTTCTCTCTGAATCACTCGTCGGGAGTCCTGTTATTACCCCCCCAAACCACAAAACCTCCAGAGCTGCATATAGACTGAATATACCAAACATTAACAACACCCTCCAACCCTCCCCTCACACACACACACTCTCACACAAGGTGTCGACAGCATTCCACATGTTGACTTAAATGCTTCCCACAATTGTGTCAAGTTGGCCGGATGTCATTCGGGTGGTGGACCAATCTTGATACACACAGGAAACTGAAGTGTGAAAACCCCCAGCAGCGTTGCAGTTCTTGACACAAACCGGTGCGCCTGGCACCTGCTACCATACCCCGTTCAAAGGCACTTAGCAATTGTCGTGCCCATTCATCCTCTGAATGGCACACACACACACACACACAATCCATGTCTGAATTATCTCAAGGCTTAAAAATTCTTCTTGAATCGGTCTCCACCCCTTCATCTACACCAGGGCTGCCCAACCTTCTTCCTGGAGATCTACCGTCCTGTGGGTTTTCAGCCCAACCTTCTTCCTGGAGATCTACCGTCCTGTGGGTTTTCAGTCCTGTGGGTTTTCAGTCTGACCCTCTTCCTGGAGATCTACCGTCCTGTGGGTTTTCAGCCCGACCTTCTTCCTGGAGATCTACCGTCCTGTGGGTTTTCAGCCCGACCTTCTTCCTGGAGATCTACCGTCCTGTGGGTTTTCAGCCCGACCTTCTTCCTGGAGATCTACCGTCCTGTGGGTTTTCAGCCCGACCTTCTTCCTGGAGATCTACCGTCCTGTGGGTTTTCAGCCCGACCTTCTTCCTGGAGATCTACCGTCCTGTGGGTTTTCAGCCCGACCTTCTTCCTGGAGATCTACCGTCCTGTGGGTTTTCAGCCCAACCTTCTTCCTGGAGATCTACAGTCCTGTGGGTTTTCAGCCCAACCTTCTTCCTGGAGATCTAACGTCCTGTGGGTTATCAGTCTGACCCTCTTCCTGGAGATCTACCGTCCTGTGGGTTTTCAGCCCGACCCTCTTCCTGGAGATCTACCGTCCTGTGGGTTTTCAGTCCAACCCTCTTCCTGGAGATCTACCGTCCTGTGGGTTTTCAGTCCGACCCTCTTCCTGGAGATCTACCGTCCTGTGGGTTTTCAGCCCGACCCTCTTCCTGGAGATCTACCGTCCTGTGGGTTTTCAGCCCGACCCTCTTCCTGGAGATCTACCGTCCTGTGGGTTTTCAGCCCGACCCTCTTCCTGGAGATCTACCGTCCTGTGGGTTTTCAGCCCGACCCTCTTCCTGGAGATCTACCGTCCTGTGGGTTTTCAGCCCGACCCTCTTCCTGGAGATCTACCGTCCTGTGGGTTTTCAGCCCGACCCTCTTCCTGGAGACCTACCTTCCTGTGGGTTTTCAGTCCAACCCTCTTCCTGGAGACCTACCGTCCTGTGGGTTTTCAGTCCTGTGGGTTTTCAGTCCGACCCTCTTCCTGGAGATCTACTGTCCTGTGGGTTTTCAGTCCGACCCTCTTCCTGGAGATCTACGGTCCTGTGGGTTTTCAGTCCGACCCTCTTCCTGGAGATCTACGGTCCTGTGGGTTTTCAGTCCTGTGGGTTTTCAGCCCGACCCTCTTCCTGGAGATCTACTGTCCTGTGGGTTTTCAGTCCGACCCTCTTCCTGGAGATCTACTGTCCTGTGGGTTTTCAGTCCGACCCTCTTCCTGGAGATCTACTGTCCTGTGGGTTTTCAGTCCGACCCTCTTCCTGGAGATCTACTGTCCTGTGGGTTTTCAGTCCGACCCTCTTCCTGGAGATCTACGGTCCTGTGGGTTTTCAGTCCGACCATCTTCCTGGAGATCTACGGTCCTGTGGGTTTTCAGTCCTGTGGGTTTTCAGCCCGACCCTCTTCCTGGAGATCTACTGTCCTGTGGGTTTTCAGTCCGACCCTCTTCCTGGAGATCTACTGTCCTGTGGGTTTTCAGTCCTGTGGGTTATCAGTCCGACCCTCTTCCTGGAGATCTACTGTCCTGTGGGTTTTCAGTCCGACCCTCTTCCTGGAGATCTACCGTCCTGTGGGTTTTCAGTCCGACCCTAATTTAACACACTTGATTCTACTTATTAGCTGCTCAACATGACCTTAACTAGCTGAATCAGATACGCTAAATCAGCCTTCCCTGTAGCTCAGTTGGTAGAGCATGGTGTTTGCAACACCAGGGTTGTGGGTTCGATTCCCAAGGGGGCCAACACAGAAAAAAAAAAAAAATATTAAATGTATGCATTCACTACTGTAAGTCGCTCTGGATAAGAGCGTCTGCTAAAATGACAAAAAAAAAAAAAAAAAAATCAGGGTTGGAATGAACCCTACAGAACAGTAGATCTCCAGGAAGAGGGTTGGTCAGCTCTGATCTACACTGATTGAAGTGGATTTAAGGGATCACAGCTTTTTCCTGGATTCACCTGGTCAGTCTATGTCATGGAAAGAGCAGGTATTCTTTGTTTTGTATACTCCGTGTACTAGGTGCACCCAATCGGAAACCCCCTTTTGCCTCCAGAACGGCCTGAATTCTTTGTGTCATGAAAATGTTGCTGAATTGATATCAAGGGACCTAACGTGTGTCAGGAAAACATTCCCCACACCATTACTCCGCCACCACCAGCCTGTACAGTTGACACCAGGTAGGATGGGGTCAGGAAAACCTTCCCCACACCATTACTCCATCACCACCAGCCTGTACCGTTGACACCAGGCAGGAAAACCTTCCCCACACCATTACTCCATCACCACCAGCCTGTACCGTTGACACCAGGCAGGAAAACCTTCCCCACACCATTACACCCCCACCACCACCAGCCTGTATCGTTGACACCAGGCAGGATGGGGCCAGGAAAACATTCCCCACACCATTACTCCACCACCACCAGCCTGTACCGTTGACACCAGGTAGGATGGGGCCCACGGACTCATGCTGCTTACACACCATTACTCCACCACCACCAGCCTGTATCGTTGACACCAGGCAGGATGGGGCCAGGAAAACATTCCCCACACCATTACTCCACCACCACCAGCCTGTACCGTTGACACCAGATAGGATGGGGCCCACGGACTCATGCTGATTACACCAAATCCTGACTGTCATCGGCATGACAACAACAGGAACCGGGATTCGTTGGACCAGGTAATGTTTTTCCACTCCTCAGTTGTCCAGTGTTGATGATGGCGTGCCACTGGAGCCTCTTCCTGTTTTTATCTGATAGGAGCGGAACACGGTGTGGTCGTCTGCTGCCATAGCCAATCCGTGGCGAGGAACCTACGAGTTGTTGCCCATTCTAACGTTCAATAGAACAGTAACTGAATGTCTCGATGCCTGTCTGCCTGCTTTATTTAGCAAGCCATGGCCACATGACTCGCTGTCTGAAAGAGCAAACCATTTTCGTGTACCTAATAAATTGGCCGCCAGAGTGGCTTTTTGTATGTATAAATATATTCAATAATAATCGTGACATAGGCCTGTTTTATTAGTGACTTTTGCACAATTTTTCTGTTGTCATAATAATCTGTATTGAGCATTTGACTGACCTACGAAGGTGGGCCGGCCCGGTTTTCTGATTGGCTGAGATGAGGCGGCGCAAATTCACATTCACAAGTCAAAACGTGCGTCATCAAAGGGAATGATGCTGCTTTTAAGACAACTAGGAACAAACAAAAAAAACTGATCAATGTCAGTGATCTTCAGGTCGAAAAGTCAAAGCTCTGGAAAGATACCAGAGTTTCCAACTTGGGACCATTGAAAATTGCGATTTTTTTTTTCTTTCCCTGAGTTCCCAGTTATCTTGAATGCGTTGAAGTTGGAGATTTCCGAGTTCCCAGTTATTTTGAAGGTGGCATAAAACTCGCTATGACTTTGTTTCTTTAAGCCGTTGCGTGAGGCTTGGTGCTCACGGAATCAGTAGGCTATTAAACAAAACACTCAATCTGTCTTATTTCTGGAGATGTATTGATTATTTATAAAGCCAGGCACATTTAACAGTTAGGCTATTGATTATAGACCTAATTAAGTTGGGGTTTCCTGACCTCATCAAGTAGATGCTTAAATATTCTCTAGCAGAACTGATCATGACCTGGGGCTGTATATCCAATCAATCAATCAATCAATCAAATGTATTTATATAGCCCTTCTTTCATCATCTGATGTCACAAAGTGCTGTACAGAAACCCAGGCTAAAACCCCCCCAACAGCAAGCAATGCAGGTGTAGAAGCACGGTGGCTAGGAAAAACTCCCTAGAAAGGCCAGAACCTTAGGAAGAAACCTAGAGAGGAACCAGGCTGTGAGGGGTGGCCAGTCCTCTTCTGGCTGTGCCGGGTGGAGATTAGAAACCTAGAGAGGAACCAGGCTATGAGGGGTGGCCAGTCCTCTTCTGGCTGTGCCGGGTGGAGATTATTAAGGCTGAACACAGCTCATGTATGGTCAAATCAACTGATCATGACCTGGGGCTGTTTATATCCACAGGCTGAAGTCAAGATGCTGAACTTATCATGAAGTTAGCATGGTGCATAGTGGGTGTGTTTACACACTGGGGTTGACCTGCAGCACAGAGTCAAGAAGTTAGCATGCCATAGAGCGAACTCAACAACAAAAAGTTGGCTTGTACTTCCTGGCTAGCTAGCATTAGTCAACTAACGTTACTGCTAACTAGCTAGCAGACTGGCTAGCTAGCTAGACCTACCTGGCTACTGGCTATAGTCATGCTAGCTAGTGGAAGTAAGTTAGTCCCTCATACCAGCTAGCAGTAGTAGTTAGCTAGTGGAAGTAAGTTAGTCCCTCATACCAGCTAGCCGTAGTAGTTAGCTAGTGGAAGTAAGTTAGTCCCTCATACCAGCTAGTGGAAGTAGTTAGCTAGTCCCTCATACTAGCTAGCAGTAGTAGTTAGCTAGTGGAAGTAAGTTAGTCCCTCATACCAGCTAGCAGTAGTAGTTAGCTAGTGGAAGTAAGTTAGTCCCTCATACTAGCTAGCAGTAGTAGTTAGCTAGTGGAAGTAAGTTAGTCCCTCATACCAGCTAGCAGTAGTAGTTAGCTAGTGGAAGTAAGTTAGTCCCTCATACCAGCTAGTGGAAGTAGTTAGCTAGTCCCTCATACTAGCTAGCAGTAGTAGTTAGCTAGTGGAAGTAAGTTAGTCCCTCATACCAGCTAGCAGTAGTAGTTAGCTAGTGGAAGTAAGTTAGTCCCTCATACCAGCTAGCAGTAGTAGTTAGCTAGTGGAAGTAAGTTAGTCCCTCATACCAGCTAGTGGAAGTAGTTAGCTAGTCCCTCATACTAGCTAGCAGTAGTAGTTAGCTAGTGGAAGTAAGTTAGTCCCTCAACCTGCCCCAAGACGAAGGGGCCCGGCCGGAGGTACCTGCAGAAAGGTGATAATGAACTGCAGTTATTGTAAATGGTTCCCTATCTGTCCCTCTTCATAGCTATTTCTCACACATTCAATACAACAATATATACAGTTCAGATACAGTTAATGCTGATGTTTTGTGTGTGTGTGTGTGTGTGTGTGCGTGAATCAGGAACTTAAGCGAGTTATATCAGCCAATACAGTAAGTTAAAATCAGCCTTTTTTATTACTGTGGGTATAATTCATAAACCTCCTCTCCTGCTTCCTGAAAGGCAGATTTAGAAAAGGCATTATGGTGAGGATCCTACATGAATTGCTATGGGCATTATGGTGAGGATCCTACATGAATTGCTATGGGCATTATGCTGAGGATACTACATGAATTGCTATGGGCATTATGGTGAGGATCCTACATGAATTGCTATGGGCATTATGCTGAGGATACTACATGAATTGTTATGACTATTGGCCTACTTTTCTGAATGTCTACCTTCCACCTTTCACAGGGGCTGACGATCATTGATACAGAGAATGTCTAACATGACTTGATTACTGATTTCCCCCCCACACTCTCTCTCCCTCTCTCTAATTCACAGGACCATTCACCCAGTCCAGTCACTCAGCCCTATCCAGACCAGTCACCCAGTCCAGTCACTCAGCCCTACCCAGACCAGTCACTCAGCCCTATCCAGTCCAGTCACTCAGCCCTACCCAGACCATTCACCCAGTCCAGTCACTCAGCCCTACCCAGACCATTCACCCAGTCCAGTCACTCAGCCCTACCCAGTCCAGTCACTCAGCCCTATCCAGTCCAGTCACTCAGCCCTATCCAGTCCAGTCATATCATATCCAGCCATATCTCTCTAAGTGCTGTACCCCTACCGTACTGATACAATCTGACTCTAGAACAGTAAGTCTGAATATCTCTCTAAGTGCTGTACCCCTACCGTACTAATACAATCTGACTCTAGAACAGTCTGAATATCTCTCTAAGTGCTGTACCCCTACCGTACCGATACAATCTGACTCTAGAACAGTCTGAATATCTCTCTAAGTGCTGTACCCCTACCGTACTGATACAATCTGACTCTAGAACAGTAAGTCTGAATATCTCTCTAAGTGCTGTACTGATACAATCTGACTCTAGAACAGTCTGAATATCTCTCTAAGTGCTGTACCCCTACCGTACTGATACAATCTGACTCTAGAACAGTCTGAATATCTCTCTAAGTGCTGTACCCCCTACCGTACCGATACAATCTGACTCTAGAACAGTAAGTCTGTGTGGAAGGACCACCAGAGGGCAGGCTGGGATAGTAGCCCAACAAGGCATGTGAGACCAGGTAACCAGAGGCAATTAAGCACAGCTGACGGTACTAATGAGATATTCTCTTTCCCCTACAAGAGAGAGGAAGGAAGGAAGGAAGGAAGGAAGGAAGGAAGGAAGGAAGGAAGGAAGGAAGGAAGGAAGGAAGGAAGGAAGGAAGGAAGAGAGAGAGAGAGAGGAGAGAGAGAGAGAGAGAGAGAGAGAGAGAGAGGAGAGGAGAGAGAGAGAGAGAGAGAGAGAGAGAGAGAGAGAGAGAGAGAGAGAGAGAGAGAGAGGAGAGAGAGAGAGAGAGAGAGAGAGAGGAGAGAGAGAGAGAGAGAGAGAGAGAGAGAGAGAGAGAGGAGAGAGAGAGAGAGAGAGAGAGAGAGAGAGAGAGAGAGGATGGAACCAGCAAAGAAGGGGGGAGCTCTTGACTCGTTTATTCCACCTTTAGAATAAGAGCAGAGAGCAGGAGGTTAAGGCTTGAGATCCAAAGGCCTTAAATTCACACAAAATGTGCCTATAATCCAGGGTTTCCCAAACTCGGTCCTCAGGACCACAAGGGGGGCACGTTTTGGTTTTTGCTCGAGCGCTACACAGCGGATTCAAATAATCAACTAATCATCAAGCTCGTATCATTTGAATCAGGTATGTAGTGTTGGGCAACAAAACGTGCACCCCTTGGGGACCTGAGGGCCATTACTCAGTGTTGGTCATTAAATCCACAGCTTGAGGGCCATTACTCAGTGTTGGTCATTAAACCCACAGCTTGAGGGCCATTACTCAGTGTTGGTCATTAAATCCACAGCTTGAGGGCCATTACTCAGTGTTGGTCATTAAACCAACAGCTTGAGGGCCATTACTCAGTGTTGGTCATTAAATCCACAGCTTGAGGGCCATTAAATCCACAGCTTGAGGGCCATTACTCAGTGTTGGTCATTAAATCCACAGCTTTAGAACCCTCCCATGGAATCCTCAGTGTCTCATTAGAACCCCCCCCCCCCCCCCCTCCATGGACCCCTCAGTGTCTCTGAGAGTGAAACAGACTATTGTTGACATAACTACTCCTCATCAGTGAGACTGGATCACTGGGGAGACGTGTGAAAAACCCTGGGGTTTTATTAACATATGTATATAGATCCTGAACCCAAACACACCTCCCACTGGGGTAAAACAATAGTCATTTTCCACACCCGGGAACCAAAACTCGTCTGTCAGGAGAGACTGAAAACAATTGGGACCCCCAATGGACCACAGCAGGAGTCATACATGTGGTTAGCATACACACCTGGATTTGTGGTCTGATATATTCAGAATGAGGATTTAGGGTGAAAAACAGGTATTCTTTGACAGAGTTTTGTCCCAAATACACCAGGCTACGGACTCATTTGAGGTCCAAATCACAGTTTTCAACCACCACAGAAATACACTGAAGCAGGTCCAGGTTTGGGCTCAGACAGCTATGGCTAGTAATTGATTATATTATTTTCTCCTACTGACTGCTCCCCCTGGTGGTTGTGAGAGGAAGGAGCAGGCTGACGGTGTCCTTGAACAGATCCAACTCTACTGTGGGGAAGAAGAAAAAACATTACAACATTAAAACAACATTTAATACAACATTAAAACAACATTAAAACAACATTAAAACACTAAAACAACATTAAAACAACATTAAAACAACATTACAACATTAAAACAACATTACAACAACATTACAACATTAAAACAACTAAAACCACAGAACAATGAGCCATATATTTTGTCGGAAGTATAAATGTGAAGTATTTGGTTGGCGTTTCCACTCACTACCAAATATGGTAATGGAGGAAGTCCAGTGGCCGGCAGTGGGAGAACATGGAACGAAATGAATTTATGCCAAAATTCTGCTCCTTTTCTCATCTATGAAACATTTGAACTCCAAATAGTTTTATGTTTCAAAACTAGAATCAATAACAAACAAAGTGTACTGCGTTTTGTAGACTTTAACCTTTGCCAAAGTTTTTTTTTTGTTGTTGAATGGTGTTGTTTAGGAGTGCAAACGAGAAATTCGTTTTTTTCTTACACATGGGCACTTCACAGAGTAGGCGTTCCCTAACGGAAATATGCAAATAAATGCTAGAACGCACCAATAGAATCTCAATAGCTCTTGCTTGGCTCTGCCCACCTCCTTGCTTGGCTCTGCCCACCTCCTCTCTGCCCACCTCCTCTCTGCCCACCTCCGTACTTGGCTCTGCCCACCTCCTCTCTGCCCACCTCCTTGCTTGGCTCTGCCCACCTCCGTGCTTGGCTCTGCCCACCTCCTCTCTGCCCACCTCCTCTCTACCCACCTCCTTGCTTGGCTCTGCCCACCTCCGTGCTTGGCTCTGCCCACCTCCTTGCTTGGCTCTGCCCACCTCCGTGCTTGGCTCTGCCCACCTCCTCTCTGCCCACCTCCATGCTTGGCTCTGCCCACCTCCTCTCTGCCCACCTCCTCTCTGCCCACCTCCTTGCTTGGCTCTGCCCACCTCCTCTCTGCCCACCTCCTCTCTGCCCACCTCCATGCTTGGCTCAGCCCACCTCCTCTCTGCCCACCTCCTTGCTTGGCTCTGCCCACCTCCTCTCTGCCCACCTCCTCTCTGCCCACCTCCATGCTTGGCTCTGCCCACCTCCTCTCTGCCCACCTCCTCTCTGCCCACCTCCTTGCTTGGCTCTGCCCACCTCCTCTCTGCCCACCTCCTCTCTGCCCACCTCCGTGCTTGGCTCTGCCCACCTCCTCTCTGCCCTCCTCCTCGCTTGGCTCTGCCCACCTCCTCTCTGCCCTCCTCCTTGCTTGGCTCTGCCCACCTCCTCTCTGCCCACCTCCTCTCTGCCCACCTCCTCTCTGCCCACCTCTCTGCTTGGCTCTGCCCACCTCCTCTCTGCCCTCCTCTCTGCCCACCTCCTCTCTGCCCACCTCCTCTCTGCTTGGCTCTGCCCCTCTATGATTAATTTGCTCCCATTTGGAACAACAGGCTTTGGTCTATCTTGGGTTAGTTATAAAAAACATATTAGCTAAAATAGCTACTGCATGCATACTGCAAATGTCTTTATGACTCAAAAGTACAACATCTGCACGTTTAACCAGACTGACACCCTCATCAGCAGGGAGGGAAATTAACACCAGCCGAATGCTGGTAGAGTTTGGCTGATATAATGTCTGTTATTACCAGCCAAATTGGCTGGTTTGTCACTCAGTTCAATCCAAAGCCTACATGCAAAACAACGTATTTTGTGTGTTATAACATTACATGCTCATGCGTTTTCTATGTATTATCTTCATTATTATCGGGAAGATAATGTGGGTATCCACCCAGCCAGCCACCTTGCTCATGAGTTACTACTATCTGTTATAACCACGTTTCTATCTTGAACCTGAAGACAGGAACTTGTGAATGCTGCTTTTCCCCCCTGTTATTTCCCCCTTTGTTATAGATATAAAAAACCGTAGGGTGAGCTTGTATAACCTCAAAAGACCCAATAGCTGTGTTGCATTTGCTGATAGCAGAAATTTGAGAGCAGCAATTAAAAGCAATAAAATCAAGGAATAGTCTTTTGGTAGAATTGAATTTAAAAAAAACAGTGTATTGATCATAAGAGGTATTGATTTCACAAGATCTCGTGTTGATTGGATCAGATGACGCAACCAACGAGAGGACAGACGAGATGTTGTGTTTTTAAGGGGGGTTTCCGCACCACATGACCACCTTTTCATTCCCTTCTGCGTAGCGACGCTAGAGTGTGTACCGGAGCTTGCCTCGGCACACATTTTATTATCAAAAAACAAAAAAAATATAAAAAAATTAAAAACCACACACAGGGAAGAATATTTTTGTAAGAAAAAAAAAAATACATCTCGGTGAAGCAGGACTAACAAAGTAACCCGTCGAAAAATAGGACGAGATTTCGAAGAGAAGGCCTTTTTTTCCCCTTTGATAACATTGTTGAAGGCGTGGGTGATTTCATACTGATTAGCTAGCTAGCTAACTTGAGAATTATTATTATTTGTATTTTTTTAAAAGCAGGGTTTTTTTTGGTCGATATCGCAATCTGTTGTTATTGTAACGTTAACTAGTCGGTAGTTTTAAGAATATTGTAGCTAATAGCAACTTTGTTCGAAAATAATTTCCTCAGAAGCTAACGTTAGCTTGCTAGTAACTAGGTAGCAGAATTAGCTAACCGGCCCGCATTGCTTTTTCTTTTTTGGGGCCTAAGTGCGAAGTCCCTCCAAAAAACATTTATTTTTTTGTTGTTTAACAAATAACAAATCTTCGGTGTCATAAGACAGTAGACGTTAACCTGACAACGTAACGTGTTTTAATTAACCCTCCCGTATTTTTTAAAAAACATTTAAAAAACCAACACGGTCCCAAATTAGTAGACATGAATCCAAGCGCACCGAGTTACCCGATGGCTTCCCTGTACGTCGGCGACCTGCACCAGGACATCACCGAGGCCATGCTGTACGAGAAGTTCAGCCCCGCCGGGCCCATCCTCTCCATTCGGGTCTGCAGGGACATGATCACACGGCGATCTCTAGGATATGCCTATGTTAATTTCCAACAACCAGCCGATGGTAACTATTGATGGATTTTGTTTTTAATAAGAAGTCGTTTTTTTAATCGTAATGATATGGATGCCACCAGTATAAAAAAAAATATATATATATATATAACGTGGCTCGCACGTTCACGTTGCACCAAAAAAAATAAATGTCAAGCCAGGGTGATGAATAACATCAAGTCTAGTACATATTCATGCGTTTCGATTTCATAGACCTGGTTTCAGTTTAGCAAAGCTACGTAGGCCAACGAGTCTCTTTTCAGTGGCCTAATTTGCTGTAGTGTTGGGTTCAATAATTAATTTGGGAGTATCGGCTGCATCACCGCTAATATATGGTCTTCTCTCAGACGTCACACATACAATGTAGCAGTTTCCTTCAACAACATTTTAATCTGATATGTTTCTAGCTGAACGTGCCCTGGACACCATGAACTTCGACGTCATCAAAGGGAGACCTCTGCGTATCATGTGGTCTCAGCGTGACCCTTCCCTGAGGAAGAGCGGAGTGGGCAACATTTTCATCAAGAACTTGGACAAGTCTATTGACAACAAGGCCCTCTACGACACCTTCTCAGCTTTCGGAAACATCCTATCGTGCAAGGTAGTGCTGAGAGAGAGAGACGCTTCTGTCTGTGTGTGGTTGCCATATGCTGTGTTGTTCAGCATGTCCCCCCCTTCCAAAAAAAAAAGATGGCAGCAGTGTTGATTGAAATGTGTGTTTGAGTTTGTTGTTTGGTACGCATGATGTTGGTTTTTTTAAACCACTGCCTGTGCTCTCCAATGTCCTTTCTCCAAGGTGGTTTGTGATGAGAATGGCTCAAAGGGATATGGCTTTGTGCACTTTGAGACCCAGGAAGCTGCTGAAAGAGCCATTGAGAAAATGAACGGCATGCTGCTCAATGACAGAAAAGTGTAAGTGTGATCGGGTCCTTGTGAACTCAGGACGTAGTCGATAATAGATGGGGGGGGGGGGAGATACCTAGTCAGCTGTCCGTTAGCGGTAAAAGTGCAACAGTAACTCAACTGTACAGAAAATGTAACTCGAGTTCTAAATGTGAACAGTTTTTTTAATATATTTTTTAAAATTTCAACTGGTTCAAAGAACGGTTAAATTTAAAAGCAGGATTTGTTTTCGTGTGAGTTCTAACTTTAATCTTACTAACTCCGTTTTTATTTTTCTTCAAGTGTGAACTAATATAGAGCTGTTGCTCTGTAGCCTTGTGCTTCTCTACTCACCGTATACTCTTCCCTGGGGTTTAGTCAAAATGGTGGTAACAAACATTACCAAGCTCATGTTTCTGCCCCCCCCCCCGTACAGAACTGGTATCCCTTTCTACACATTATGCAACTAACAATATTATTTTTATTAACATAAAAATAGGTTCGTCGGACGCTTCAAATCCCGCAAAGAGCGTGAGGCCGAGCTTGGAGCCAGAGCCAGAGAGTTCACCAATGTGTACATCAAGAACTTTGGCGAAGATATGGATGATGAGAAGCTGAGGGAGCTGTTTGGGAAATATGGTAAGTGTCGACCACGTATTGTTGTGTGTTACACCCCCCCCTCCAGGGATGTGTTCATTAGGAAGCAAACAGTACCAAGCAGGGAGGGACCTACCTGATTTTATGTCCTGATAACAAATGTTCTGTCACTGTACTATAATGAATCTAGCCCAGATTGTCGATTTTGTTTTAACTCTTGTAGTAAAACGTCGGTTTCCGTTGAATTAGAATTTGATGCCGTTTTTGTGTTGGACCCTATTGTTCCAGGACCGGCCCTGAGCATCAGGGTGATGACGGACGACAGCGGGAAGTCCAGAGGGTTCGGCTTCGTCAGCTTTGAGAGGCACGAGGATGCTCAGAGGGTGAGTTTGGGCTGTACATTTCCTTATTATCACTATCTGGGTGTTAAATAAGAGCTAAGTGTCCTGGAAGACAGCGATTTTATTATGACCTCAACGGGACCACCTGTATCCGTATCTTCACCAGGCTGTAGATGAGATGAACGGGAAGGATTTTAACGGCCGCCAGGTCTACGTCGGCCGCGCCCAGAAGAAAGGAGAGCGCCAGACGGAGTTAAAACGTAAATTCGAACAGATGAAACAGGATCGTATGACCCGGTACCAAGGGGTCAACCTGTACGTTAAGAATCTGGACGATGGCCTCGACGACGAGCGTCTGAGGAAAGAGTTCTCTCCCTTCGGTACCATCACCAGCGCCAAGGTAACCTTTCCGAAGTCGAAAATAAGGGAGAACGGCACACACTCTAGGAGCTCAGATGCAAACATGTAATATCAAACGTTTCGTTCACCAGGATACCCTGATGAAGACAGCTTGGCTGTTGAAACATTGGATATTAACATTTTTGCATCTGAGCTCCTAGATTGTGCGGTTCTTCCTTATTTTCATGTTTTCTGCTCCGCCGGCACCTCGCCTTTTATAGGTGTGCGTTTTCTTTTTCTTCTAGAACCTTCCTAAGTCGACATCCACCCTCTGATTGAAACCATTACAGTCGTGGTGGTGGTGGTACGCTTGTTGCCCCCGTCTCAGTGTGTCTACAGCCCCTGTCATTTTTTGGGTCCTTTTTTTATCTAATGTACCTCTTCTTCTCTCTCTAGGTGATGATGGAGGGTGGTCGAAGCAAGGGCTTCGGCTTCGTGTGTTTCTCCTCGCCAGAGGAGGCCACCAAGGCCGTGACGGAGATGAACGGCCGCATCGTGGCCACCAAGCCGCTGTACGTGGCGTTGGCTCAGAGGAAAGAGGAGCGCCAGGCTCACCTCACCAACCAGTACATGCAGAGGATGGCCACCGTCCGGCCCGTACCCAACCCAGTCCTCAACCCCTACCAGCCTGCACCTCCCTCTGGTTACTTCATGGCCGCCATCCCACAGACACAGAACCGCGCTGCCTACTACTCCACCAATCAGCTGGCTCAGCTGAGACCAGGCCCACGCTGGGCCACCCAGGGTGTCCGACCACAACGTAAATAATAACATAACTACCATTATTATTTTTATTTAGTCAACAAGTTTCACTCCGGATTAGAGAACACTCGATTCTCCATCCAGGAAGTTGTTTGACGTTTTTAATTGTTCCCTTCTGTTTTCAGACTTCCAGAACATGCCCAATGCCATGCGTCCGTCCGCCCCCAGGCCGCAGACCTTTGGTGCCATGAGGCCCTCGTCCTCCCAGGTGCCCCGGATGATGGCCGGCCAGAGAATGGGTGAGTTTAACTGGTTGCCCTGCTTGTCCCTTCTTCTTTTTTCTTGATTTTCACAACCACCTTTCATCTTGTTACCATTTAACCCGATTTGTATACTGGTCTGTTAAGGATTTAAGCCTTGAGACGTGGATTGTGTATGGGTGCCATTCAGAGGGTGAACGGGCAAGACAAAATATTTAAGAGCCTTTGAACAGGGGTATGGTTGTAGGTGCCAGGTGGCACTGGTTTGTGTCAAGAACTGCAACGCTGCTGGGTTTTTCCACACTCAACAGTTTCCCGTGTGTGTCAAGTATGGTCCACCACCCAAAGGACATCCAGCCAACTGGACACAACTGTGGGGAAGCATTGGAGACAACATGGACCAGCATCCCTGTGGAACGCTTTCTACACCTTGTAAAGTCCACGTCCTGATGAATTGAGGCTGTTCTGAGGGAAAGGGGGGGGTACAACTCAATATTAGGAAGGTGTTCTTAATGTTTTGTACGCTCACTATGTCTCGAAATAAATGAATCTGTCTCTTGGATGTTGACTGACTTCCTCCTGTCTCTCTCTCTCTCTCTCTGTGTGTCTCTCTCTCTCTCTCTCTGTGTCTCTGTCTCTCTCTAGCCACCCAGGCCCTGGGCCAGCGTCCTGCCGGTGCGGCGGCTGCTGCAGCCCCAGTGAGGATGCCCCAGTACAAGTACGCAGCAGGTGTGAGGAACCCCCAGCAGCACATGGCTAGCCAGCCCCAGGTGCCCATGCAGCAGCCTGCTGTCCATGTCCAGGGACAGGAGCCTCTGACGGCCTCCATGCTGGCGGCTGCTCCTCCTCAGGAACAGAAGCAAATGTTGGGTGAGTCTCCTGGTCGCGTCTCTCTTTTTACCGGCCTTCCGTTCTCCGTCTCCTGGTCACGTCTCTCTTTACCGGCCTTCCGTTCTCCTTCTCCTTCAGTTAAAGGTTGCTTTTTTCTGTATTGTAATGTCAGGAAAATGTCCCTAATATATCTGTAGTAATCGTGGAATGATAGTGTTTTACAATGTTCCTTACCCGGGCAGTGTTGTGGATTTGCTGATATTCGTCTATTGATTTCTCCCGCCATTTCCTGGTTGCTAAAATTCAAATAGTTTGGCAAACTTCGATTTATGTGATAAAACAAACAGTCATCGTGTAGAGAATCATTGTATCGTCTAAACCGCTGTGAAATATATTCTCAATAACCCAAAATATTGTGTTTTCAGTTATTTGAAGCTTGTGCACAAAACCGAAAGTAAAATAAGCAACAATAAAAAACTTAAGAACAGGAAGTATAGAAATAGCGACATAGAACATATCTACCTCTTCTTAGACTGGCTTCCGATGAGAATGACAGATCTATAACACCCATTTCTATGTGAATTTGGTCTGGTCGCCCCCAAAAAAGTTATCGTTTGCAGTTTTTTTTAAAGACGATCAAACATATTTTTATGTGCTCTTTGTCAATGATGTTTTCTGTACAAATGTCTGAACATATGAATTTCAGTGATTTTCTTATAAATTTTAAAACTGAGACAAGAGCCCAACCTTTCCATCATGAACAACTGAAGAAGAAGCATTTATTGGCCAAACTGGTGGTCCTGAATGGTCTGGTGACCCCTCTTTTCTCTGGGTCCTTTACTGATGCTGAATTCTCTCTCCTCCTCTCCTCATTCTCCAGGTGAGCGTTTGTTCCCTCTCATCCAGAACATGCACCCCAGCCTGGCTGGAAAGATCACCGGCATGCTGTTGGAGATAGATAACTCTGAGTTGCTCCACATGCTGGAGTCTCCCGAGTCTCTCCGCTCCAAGGTGGATGAAGCTGTTGCCGTGCTGCAGGCTCACCAGGCCAAGGAGTCGGCCCAGAAGCCCACCAACCCTGCTGGAGTCCCCAGCTAAAAACCCGGTAACAAACTCATTTTAAACAATGTAAATGTTGTATTATTTAAGCTGTTTTAAGTGTTACATCAATGTTAAGTATGCTACTAATGTTAACGTGTGTTTTTTGTGTTGTTTCAGAGACGGTAATCTTTAACTTGCTTCACCGAAGAAAATGATAGAAAAAATTTCAACATGGGGGGAAAAAACGGAAAACTCTGAAAACATTGCAAAATTAATAAAGTATTTCTTTACAAAAAATGAATACACAATCTGCCAGGTCTAGAGAAGATTAAACTAGGCCTTGTTATTAAAAGTACAAAAGTGGACAAAAAAAATTGCAAAACCATCTAATTATTGAAAAATGTTTGACAAATGTGACCATAAAAAAAATAAACATTCCATTGTTGTATTTCCTCTTCCAGTACTCAGAATATCAACCTGTGTTCAGAGATGAGATAGCCGAGTACTTTGAAAAGTCATTTGGATTGAAAACTGCTTAATAAAGATATCAAACACTTAAAATGGCTGCCTTTTTTTTCCATGAGCTGGTGCACGAAGGTTCATCTAACCTCTTTGTAATTGTCATTCACATTATAGTCGTTCTAAAAGGCAGAATTTATTAAGGATAATGAGCAATAGTTGTTTTTCTACTTTAGTGCACTGTAAGTCGCTAATGGAAACACTGACCTGTACTTTTGAGATAATGGGTATTGCAGATCACTGGCATGGAGTGGCAGGAGCTGTGGTCTGCCACTAGGTGGCGCTGTAGTTTACAGAAATAATGGAAGTGACTAGTGAATGTGTGATTTTATAGCTCCAGCTGATCACCAGTTGCCTTAAAACCTCCCAAATATGGTCTCTTTGTAAACGAATTAGTTTTTTTTCTTCTGAGGTGACCAGCAATATTAAAGGCAGATGTGTTACTGGTCAGCCAGTGATCTTACATCTGTCACCCTCCACTCCAGGGCTCTGAATGACTGGTCGACCTGTCAGCCTCCACTCCAGGGCTCTGAATGACTGGTCGACCTGTCACCCTCCCCTCCAGTCCTCTGAATGACTGGTCGACCTGTCACCCTCCACTCCAGGGCTCTGAATGACTGGTCGACCTGTCACCCTCCACTCCAGTCCTCTGAATGACTGGTCGACCTGTCACCCTCCAGTCCTCTGAATGACTGGTCGACCTGTCAGCCTCCACTCCTCTGAATGACTGGTCGACCTGTCAGCCTCCACTCCAGTCCTCTGAATGACTGGTCGACCTGTCACCCTCCACTCCAGTCCTCTGAATGACTGGTCGACCTGTCAGCCTCCAGTCCTCTGAATGACTGGTCGACCTGTCAGCCTCCACTCCAGTCCTCTGAATGACTGGTCGACCTGTCAGCCTCCACTCCAGTCCTCTGAATGACTGGTCGACCTGTCAGCCTCCAGTCCTCTGAATGACTGGTCGACCTGTCACCCTCCAGTCCTCTGAATGACTGGTCGACCTGTCACCCTCCACCTCCATGCTGTGCTGGCTGTCCTTACCTTAACCATCCAACCGCCGGGCCGGGCGAAACATCATGACATGTTACGTAGCCATAGTAACACTGACAGGGCATTTCCTGACATCTCCGAGATCCAGGATTCATACAGGCTTTTTTTAGTTCAATGTTCTAATTCAACTGTTAAATGCTTAAATAATGACAAAACACTGTTATATATGTCAGGAACGTTGTGTATTTAATGTTATGATCTGCGAAGACTCCAAGCATTAACTCGTGAATTATGGAGAGCTCATGAACTCAGGTGTAAAACAAACTCCTATTATTATACTGAATGTAGGCTACCTGTTCTACTGGTGTTCCTGTGTGTGTAGTACTGCCTCGGCTGTGTGAGGGTAGGCTACCTGTTCTACTGGTGTTCCTGTGTGTGTAGTACTGCCTCGGCTGTGTGAGGGTAGGCTACCTGTTCTACTGGTGTTGGTGTGTGTAGTACTGCCTCGGCTGTGTGAGGGTAGGCTACCTGTTCTACTTTTGTTCCTGTGTGTGTAGTACTGCCTCGGCTGTGTGAGGGTAGGCTACCTGTTCTACTGGTGTTGGTGTGTGTAGTACTGCCTCGGCTGTGTGAGGGTAGGCTACCTGTTCTACTGGTGTTCGTGTGTGTAGTACTGCCTCGGCTGTGTGAGGGTAGGTACCACTATACCATCAGCTACCGGTAGCCCTATTTGTTTTTACCACCGGCTACCGGTAGCCCTATTTGAAGTTGATGCTAATACACATTGTATCCTAGTCTAGTAAGATGAACCGTGTGTGTTAAGGTGACCATCCTGTTTTAACCACAACCCAAAGGGGGCGCCAACCCAGACAGGAAGACCACGTCAGTGACTCAACCCACTCAAGTGACGCACCCCTCCTAGGGACGGCATGGAAGAGCACCAATAAGCCAGTGACTCAGTAGAAGGTTTAGAGGCAGAGAATCCCAGTGAAGAGATTGGAACTGAGATTTCCTGCCTAAACCCAGTCCCTTTTCCCTGGGATAAATAACTGCAAGAAACCTGTACATTTTTTATAAATGTACAGGAACTATATCAATTAATATGTGATGTCTGAATCTGGCTTCTCTATGGCCTCTGCTATCTTCATGATCAACCATCAATCCTCAGGTTGGGGACAGACAGCAGTAGGCCTATGCTACATCAATATGACTGATCACATCTCAGTAGGCCTATGTTACATCAATATGACTGATCACATCTCAGTAGGCCTATGCTACATCAATATGACTGATCACATCTCAGTAGACCTATGCTACATCAATATGACTGAACACATCTCAGTAGGACCTATGTTACATCAATATGACTGATCACATCTCAGTAGGCCTATGCTACATCAATATGACTGATCACATCTCAGTAGACCTATGCTACATCAATATGACTGAACACATCTCAGTAGGCCTATGCTACATCAATATGACTGATCACATCTCAGTAGGCCTATGCTACATCAATATGACTGATCGCATCTCAGTAGGCCTATGCTACATCAATATGACTGATCACATCTCAGTAGGCCTATGCTACATCAATATGACTGATCACATCTCAGTAGACCTATGTTACATCAATATGTGAGGGTGTAATGCTGTAATGCTGTGATGCTGTGATGCTGTGAGGCTGTGATGCTGTGAGGCTGTGAGGCTGTGATGCTGTGAGGCTGTGAGGCTGTGAGGCTGTGATGCTGTGAGGCTGTGATGCTGTAATGCTGTGAGGCTGTGATGCTGTGATGCTGTGATGCTGTGAGGCTGTGATGCTGTGATGCTGCGAGGCTGTGATGCTGTGAGGCTGTGATGCTGTGATGCTGTGAGGCTGTGATGCTGTAATGCTGTAATGCTGTGATGCTGCGTAGTCACATTGTCAAACTGTAAGATAAGATGAAAATATCCTCTCGTCAGAAAATGAAGCCCACGACATCATCAGAAGCAGGGTAAACACCTTCAGGTGTATCCTGAACGAGAACAAGATCCCACGTGGGGATTAGGATTCTACCCAGGGACCTCTGAAAACACACTACCAGCGTCAGAATAATACATGAAGCGCCACACCGTCCGCAAGACATCTCATTTCCCGGTCCCTGTCCGACAGCACGTCTGAATTACACAAATACAGTAGATAAACAATAAAGCACCCAAAGTCCGCCTCTCTCTATTTCCATCTCTTTGTCTCGTATCTCCCTCTCTGTTTTCATCAGCTGGTTGCTAAGGAACAGTTGAGTGACGTGCAGAACTGATAAAGAATTGTTGTTTAACTGTTGACAACACTATCCATAGTTGGATAATAGATTCTTTGTCTTTAGATACGGAAAACTAAGACAATGTACATAACAAGTGTATTGTAATCCTAGACATACTTGACAATAACAACTGTATTGTAATCCTAGACATACCTGACAATAACAATAATTCTGGGCCAATTACTCGCCGCCCTATGGGACTCCCCATCAAGGCTGGTCGTGATATCAAATCAAATGTATTTATATAGCCCTTCTTACATCAGCTGATATCTCAAAGTGCTGTACAGAAACCCAGCCTAAAACCCCAAACAGCAAGCAATGCAGGTGTAGAAGCACGGTGGCTAGGAAAAACTCCCTAGAAAGGCCAAAACCTTAGGAAGAAACCTAGAGAGGAACCAGGCTATGAGGGGTGGCTAGGAAAAACTCCCCTAGAAAGGTCAAAACCTAGGAAGAAACCTAGAGAGGAACCAGGCTATGAGGGGTGGCCAGTCCTCTTCTGGCTGATACAATTTGTGATCGAACCTGGGTCTGTAGTGACGCCTCTAGCACTGCGGTACAGTGCCATAGACCACATGCACCACTCGGTAGGTCCTATTTTTTCGCTTTTTAAACAACTAATTGACCGACATCTGTTCAATTATTTTGAATTCCATTTAGTTTTTTCTGTGAGCTCAATGTGCAATAGTAGGGAGTTGTAGTTTCTCTAGAGATAAATCAGACCCAGCCTGAACTGTGTGATGTAGTAGGGAGTTGTAGTTTCTCTAGAGATACATCAGATCCAGCCTGAACTGTGTGATGTAGTAGGGAGTTGCAGTTTCTCGAGAGATAAATCAGATCCAGCCTGAACTGTGTGATGTAGTAGGGAGTTGTAGTTTCTCTAGAGATAAATCAGATCCAGCCTGAACTGTGATGCAGTAGGGAGTTGTAGTTTCTCTAGAAATAAATCAGATCCAGTCTGAACTGTGTGATGTAGTAGGGAGTTGTAGTTTCTCTAGAGATAAATCAGATCCAGCCTGAACTGTGATGCAGTAGGGAGTTGTAGTTTCTCTAGAAATAAATCAGATCCAGACTGAATGTCACGTCCTGACCAGTAATAGGGGTTATTTGTTATTGTAGTTTGGTCAGAACGTGGCAGAGGGTATTTTGTTTATGTGGTTCGGGGTGGTGATTTATTTAGTAGGGTGTTTGATTTATTATTTCCGGGTTTTTGGGGTTATGTTCTAGGTTTGTATTTCTATGTGGTCTCTAGTCTTTTGTATTTCTATGTCTAGTTTATTGGGGTTGGACTCTCAATTGGAGGCAGGTGCTTTCTCGTTGCCTCTGATTGAGAGTCCTATATATGGGTCATTGTTTGGTGTAGTGTTGTGGGAGATTGTTTCTTGTTTTGCCTGTGTGAGCATGACAAGACTGTTTTGTTGTTCGTGCGTTCTTCGTTTTGTTATTTTGGTGTTCTCTTTACACTGAACTGTGTGATGTAGTAGGGAGTTGTAGTTTCTCTAGAGATAATCAGATTCAGCCTGAACTGTGTGATGTAGTAGGGAGTTGTAGTTTCTCTAGAGATAAATCAGATCCAGCCTGAACTGTGTGATGTAGTAGGGAGTTGTAGTTTCGGGCAGGTGGAGAGGATGAACCAGGAGCTGGGGAGGTTCCTGTGGAGTCACTGCCAGGACCGGCAGGGAGAGTGGGCTCGATTCAGCACTATCGGGGCATGGACTCTACAAGGTGTCGAAAGCGTTCCACAGGGATGCTGGTCCATGTTGACTCCAATGCTTCCCCACAGTTGTGTCCAGATGGCTGGATGTCCTTTGGGTAGTGGAACATTCTTGATACACACAGGAAACTGTTGCGCATGAAAACCCCAGCAGCGTTGCAGTTCTTGACACAAACCGGTGCGCCTGGCACCTACTACCATACCCCGTTCAAAGGCACTTAAATATTTTATCTTGCCCATTCGCCCTCTGAATGGCACACATACATAATCCATGTCACAATTGTCTCAAGGCTTAAAACATCCTTCTTTAACTTGTCTCCTCCCCTTCATCTACACTGATTTGAAGTGGATTTAACAAGTGACATCAATAAAGGATCATAGCTTTCACCTGGATTCACCTGGTCAGTCTAATGTCATGGGAAGAGCAGGAAGTGCTCCTAATGTTTTGTCCACCCGTATATTTAAGCAATGAGGCCAATGGGATGTGGACGCCTGATGAAGACCTCAGGGTCTGAAACGTTGTTATAGATAAATATCACCTGGGAGCACGAGCAGCGGTGTGCAGCGTTTTCCTTTCTGTTTTCCATATTGACAATATACCATGGATGAGGGCTGTTCTTAGGCACGACGCAACGCTGAGTGTCTGGATACAGGTCTTAGCCGTGGTATATCGGCCATGTACTACAAACCCCCCTGAGGTGCCTTATTGCTGTTATAAACTGGTTACCAACATAAATAGAACAGTAAACAAGTAGTTTTGAGGCATACCCGTGTTATATTTTCTGATATACCACGGCTTTCAGCCAATCAGCATCCAGGACCCAAACTAGACGGTTTATAATTAAGCAATAAGGCACGGGGGGGTGTGGTATATTGCCAATATACCACGGCTAAGGGCTGCTCTTAGGCACGACGCATCGCGGAGTCCCTGCCCCCAGGTCTGGCTGTGAAGGAGCTCAAGTAGAGGACTATCTTCGTGTACAGTAAATTGTAATAAAAAGAGGAAAACCATTTGTCTTTGTCATGCCTGTTATATTGTTCCACTACAGTAAATTATCTATATTCATGTGTAACATGCTTAGTGGCTTTTTATTGGAAGAAGGCAAAAACTGTCTGCCGAATGAAGTGACTGGATTATCTAAGAGCTGGTTTCCCAGACAGATTCAACCTACTCCTCAGATTTAAGGACTTCCTCCAATGATTTGTTTGTTGTACTTGTCCTATTGCAGTGATATCCCAAGTATATATATGATGAAGTATACTAAAGGGTAAAAAATGTTTTGCATTAGTGTTTTGTATGCATTCACTACCGTAAGTCGCTCTGGATAAGAGCGTCTGCTAAATGACGTAAATGTAATGTAAATGCCTGGACACAGCCTTTAATTATAAACTGGGTGGTTCGAGCCCTGAATGTTGATTGGCTGACAGCAATGGTATATCAGACCGTATACCACTGGTATGACAAAACATTTATATTTACTGCTCTAATTACGTTGGTAACCAGTTTATAATAGCAATAAGGGAATATGGGATACCTAGTCAATTGTACAACTGAATGCATTCAACTGAAATGTGTCTTCCACATTTAACCCAACACCTCTGAATCGGGGAGGTGCGGGGGGGGGGGGGCAGCCTTAATCGACATCCACGTCATCGGCGCCCACCTCGGGGGGGGGGGGGGGGGGGGGGGGTTTGTGATATATGGCCAATATACCACGGCTAAAGGCCTGTATCCAGACACTCCGTGTTACCACACCTCCTTGGGGCTTATTGCTTAAATATATGGATCTGCTTGTGGAGGATTCAAGTTTTTATGGATCAAACGTGAGATTGTTATTCTTTCTGGTTGTTTACAGAATTCAGGATATCAGGATTCAAGGTTGCTGTGAGATTAGGATATCAGGATTCAAGGTTGCTGTGAGTTCAGGATATCAGGATTCAAGGTTGCTGTGAGTTCAGGATATCAGGATTCAAGGTTGATGTGAGTTCAGGATATCAGGATTCAAGGTTGCTGTGAGTTCAGGATATCAGGATTCAAGGTTGCTGTGAGTTCAGGATATCAGGATTCAAGGTTGCTGTGAGTTCAGGATATCAGGATTCAAGGTTGCTGTGAGTTCAGGATATCAGGATTCAAGGTTGATGTGAGTTCAGGATATCAGGATTCAAGGTTGCTGTGAGTTCAGGATATCAGGATTCAAGGTTGCTGTGAGTTCAGGATATCAGGATTCAAGGTTGCTGTGAGTTCAGGATATCAGGATTCAAGGTTGCTGTGAGTTCAGGATATCAGGATTCAAGGTTGCTGTGAGTTCAGGATATCAGGATTCAAGGTTGCTGTGAGATTAGGATATCAGGATTCAAGGTTGCTGTGAGTTCAGGATATCAGGATTCAAGGTTGCTGTGAGTTCAGGATATCAGGATTCAAGGTTGCTGTGAGATTAGGATATCAGGATTCAAGGTTGCTGTGAGATTAGGATATCAGGATTCAAGGTTGCTGTGAGTTCAGGATATCAGGATTCAAGGTTGCTGTGAGTTCAGGATATCATGATTCAAGGTTGCTGTGAGTTCAGGATATCAGGATTCAAGGTTGCTGTGAGATTAGGATATCAGGATTCAAGGTTGCTGTGAGTTCAGGATATCAGGATTCAAGGTTGCTGTGAGATTAGGATATCAGGATTCAAGGTTGCTGTGAGATTAGGATATCAGGATTCAAGGTTGCTGTGAGATTAGGATATCAGGATTCAAGGTTGCTGTGAGTTCAGGATATCAGGATTCAAGGTTGCTGTGAGTTCAGGATATCATGCTTTTCCTGAAAAGCATCTTTCAACTCTGACAGTGATGAGAAGCATGTGAATAATGTAAACCATGGTAGGTGCAACGAAAGGACTCTTTTGTGGACTGTTATAATCTCCACCCGGCACAGTCAGAAGAGGACTGGCCACCCCTCATAGCCTGGTTTCTAATCTCCACCCGGCACAGCCAGAAGAGGACTGGTCACCCCTCATAGCCTGGTTCCTCTCTAGGTTTCTAATCTCCACCCGGCACAGCCAGAAGAGGACTGGCCACCCCTCATAGCCTGGTTCCTCTCCACCCGGCACAGCCAGAAGAGGACTGGCCACCCCTCATAGCCTGGTTCCTCTCCACCCGGCACAGCCAGAAGAGGACTGGCCACCCCTCATAGCCTGGTTCCTCTCTAGGTTTCTAATCTCCACCCGGCACAGCCAGAAGAGGACTGGCCACCCCTCATAGCCTGGTTCCTCTCTAGGTTTCTAATTTCCACCCGGCACAGCCTGAAGAGGACTGGCCACCCCTCATAGCCTGGTTCCTCTCTAGGTTTCTAATCTCCACCCGGCACAGCCAGAAGAGGACTGGCCACCCCTCATAGCCTGGTTCCTCTCTAGGTTTCTAATCTCCACCCGGCACAGCCAGAAGAGGACTGGCCACCCCTCAGAGTCTGGTTCCTCTCCACCCGGCACAGCCAGAAGAGGACTGGCCACCCCTCATAGCCTGGTTCCTCTCCACCCGGCCCAGCTAGAAGAGGACTGGTCACCCCTCAGAGCCTGGTTCCTCTCTAGGTTTCTAATCTCCACCCAGCACAGCCAGAAGAGGACTGGCCACCCCTCATAGCCTGGTTCCTCTCTAGGTTTCTAATCTCCACCCGGCACAGCCAGAAGAGGACTGGCCACCCCTCATAGCCTGGTTCCTCTCTAGGTTTCTAATCTCCACCCGGCACAGCCAGAAGAGGACTGGCCACCCCTCATAGCCTGGTTCCTCTCTAGGTTTCTTCCTAAGGTTTTGGCCTTTCTAGGGAGTTTTAGCCACCGTGCTTCTACACCTGCATTGCTTGCTGTTTGGGGTTTTAGGCTGGGTTTCTGTACAGCACTTTGAGATATCAGCTGATGTAAGAAGGGCTATATAAATACATTTGATTTGATTTGTAATAGTAACATAGAAGAATTCTTGATGATCGTTCTGTGTAAATTACAACTTTATCACTGTATGTATTTAAAAATAACCATGACTATTTCAAAGTTCACTTCTATAGGACTTTGCATGATTGATGTAAGAGGTATTATTTTTATTTTTTTATTCATATGAAAGTAAACATATTGTCATACCATACTCCAAGACTAAGATGACTTGGTCGAGATCTCGCGAGAAGATGTGAACTTTCTGTTTGGGAAGAGAACGAGAGCCGTTTTATTTTGGATCAGAACGGAAGAAGGTGGAACCGACGAACGAACTGGACGCCAGGAAAAACTATATCAACAAACATTTCTCACGGTGGTTTGTTCGAAGAGAAACAATGTTTTGTTAACATTTGACCAGGACAGACGGTATTACAGTTGTTAAACGGTACGTTAACAACACTTGAAGACGTTTTTGTTTGTTGGTTTAGCTGTCTTTCTGAACGTTCCTTACAGTTGTTAGCATCCTGCTGCTAACCTAACGTTAGCTAGCTAGCTAAACATCTGGCCGATTTACAGATATATAACACAATAAATAACCTATTTGTATCTTAATTAGGGTTTAGTTATATACATGTTTTGGTCAGACGGTGGATTTAAATGGTTATCCAACAAGCTATTGACATGACTACTGTGCTACCATTTTGGAGGGGCATATGCTCCCAAATACTTTGCTGTGTTATCGGTAATTGTTTTATTTGGGAGAGAACCAGTGTCCAGCGCCCAGGTAATAATTGTTGTAATTGTAGCGACTCTAGTTAAGTGCCGATATGTTTTTGTGGTACTGTTGCTGATGCGCTGGTCTTCGGACCAGAAGGTTGAGGGTTCGAGCCTCACCAACCTGCCTGTTTCATTACATTGGTGTCGGACGTGAACGGACGTTGAATCCATTAACTTCCGTGTGTTTTTTTTTGGCCGGTGAGCGGGTCCCTGTAACAGTATGTTTTTAACTTGTACTTGTATTCCGCCATGCTAGCTTTCGCCGTCATGTGGGTGAGATTTAACCCGTTCATAGAGGCTAACTACACTACATAGTCAGAAGTATGTTCCCACCTGCTCGTCGAACATCATATTACAAAATCATGGGCGTTAATTTGGAGTTGCTCCCCCCCCTTTGCTGCTTTAACAGCCTCCACTCTTCTGGGAAGGCTTTCCACTAGATGTTGGAACATTGCTGCTATAACAGCCTCCTCTCTTCTGGGAAGGCTTTCCACTAGATGTTGGAACATTGCTGCTATAACAGCCTCCACTCTTCTGGGAAGGCTTTCCACTAGATGTTGGAACATTGCTGCTATAACAGCCTCCACTCTTCAGGGAAGACTTTCCACTAGATGTTGGAACATTGCTGCTATAACAGCCTCCACTCTTCTGGGAAGGCTTTCCACTAGATGTTGGAACATTGCTGCTATAACAGCCTCTACTCTTCTGGGAAGGCTTTCCACTAGATGTTGGAACATTGCTGCTATAACAGCCTCCACTCTTCTGAGAAGGCTTTCCACTAGATGTTGGAACATTGCTGCTATAACAGCCTCCACTCTTCTGGGAAGGCGTTCCACTAGATGTTGGAACATTGCTGTGTTCTGCAGGGACTTGTTTCCATTAAGCCACAAGAGTATTAGTGAGGTCGGGCACTGATGTTGGGCGATTAGGCCTGGCTCGCAGTCGGTGTTACAATTCATCCCAAAGGTGTTAGATGGGGTTGAGGTAAGGGCTCTGTGAAGGCCAGTCAAGTTATTCCACACTTATCAACAAACCATTTCTGTATGGACCTTGCTTTGTGCACTGGGGCATTGTCATGCTGAAACAGGAAAGAGCCTTCCCCAAACTGTTGCCACAAAGCTAGATGCACAGAATTGTCTAGAATGTCATTGTATGCTGTAGCGTTAAGATTTCCCTTCATTGGAACTAAGGGGCCTGAACCATGAAAAATCAGCTCCAGACCATTATTCCTCCTCCACCAAACTTTACAGTTGGCACTAAGCATTGGGGCAGGTAGCGTTTCTCCTGGCATCCTCCAAACCCAGATTCATCCATCGGACTGCCAGATGGTGAAGCATGATTCATCACTCCAGAGAACGTGTTTCCACTGCTCCAGAGTCCAATGGCGGTGAGCTTTACACCATTCCAGCCGACGCTTGGCGTTGCGCGTGGTGATGTTAAGTTGCTCGGCCATGGAAACCCATTTCATGAAGCTCCCGACAAAATAGTTATTGTCCCAACGTTGCTTCCAGAGACAGTTTGGAACTCGGTAGGGAATGTTGCAACTGAGGACAGACGACTTTTACACACTTCAGCACTCTGCGGTCCCGTTCTGTGAGCTTGTGTGGCCTACCACTTCGCGGTTGAGTCGTTGTTGCTCCTAGACTTTTTCCACTTCAGAATAACAGCACTTACAGTTGAACCGGGGGCAGAAATGTGACGAACTGTCTTGTTGGAAAAGGTGGCATCCTATAACGGTGCCACGTTGAAAGTCACTGAGTTCTTCAGTACGGCCAAATAGCTGAATCTACTAATTTGATGTGGTGTCCACATACTTTTGTGTTCTCTCTCTCTCTCTCTCTCTCTCTCTGTCTCTGTCTCTCGTCTGTGACAGAATGTTTTTTGGAACGCGAAGCGAATGGCGCTCCGTAGTGCCGGTTGTGAAATCACTGTGGAGAACCCTCAAGAGGCACTGTAAAACTATCGTGTGAAAGTGTGGGAGTTGTGGAACAATCCAGGTTTATAAGTGTGGATATCAACTCTCTCTTATAAATGTTTTTGTGGCACAGTTGATGGCTCGCTGGGCTTGGGACCAGAAGGCCGAGGGTTCCGAGCCTGTTCCACTACATAATGATTTCTTGGCTGTCCCACAGCCTCAGTAGTGTGCATGTGGTGACACAGAAAGAAAGGGAGAGGTTCCTCAGATGAGCTTCAAAATTATCTAAACTCAGCAAAAAAAGAAACGTCCCTTTTTCAGGACCCTATCTTTCAAAGATAATTTGTAAAAATCCAAATAACTTCACAGATCTTCATTGTAAAGGGTGTAAACACTGTTTCCCATGCTTGTTCAATGAACCATCAACAATTAATGAACATGCACCTGTGGAACGGTCATTAAGACACTAACAGCTTACAGACGGTAGGCAATTAAGGTCACAGTCATGAACTTAGGACACTAAAGAGGCCTTTCTACTGACTCTGAAAAACACCAAAAGAAAGATGCCCAGGGTCCCTGCTTATCTGCGTGAACGTGCCTTGGGCATGCTGCAAGGAGGCATGAGGACCGCAGATGTGGCCAGGGCAAAAAATTGCAATGTCTGTACTGTGAGATGCCTAAGACAGGGAGACAGGACGGACAGCTGATCGTCCTCGCAGTGGTAGACCACGTGTAACAACACCTGCACAGGATTGGTACATCTGAACATCACACATGCGGGACAGGTACAGGATGGCAACAACAACTACCTGAGTTACACCAGGAACGCACAATCCCTCCATCAGTGCTCAGACTGTCCGCAATAGGCTGAGAGAGGCTGGACTGAGGGCTTGTAGGCCTGTTGTAAGGTAGGTCCTCACCAGACATCACCGGCAACAACGTCGCCTATGGGCACAAACCCACCGTCGCTGGACCAGACAGGACAGGCAAAAAGTGCTCTTCACTGACGAGTCGCGGTTATGTCTCACCAGGGGTGATGGTCGGATTCGCATTTATCGTCAAAGGAATGAGCGTTACTCCGAGGCCTGTACTCTGGAGTGGGATCGATTTGGATGTGGAGGGTCTGGGGCGGTGTGTCACAGCATCCGACTGAGCTTGTTGTCATTGCAGGCAATCTCAACGCTGTGCGTTACAGGGAAGACATCCTCCTCCCTCATGTGGTACGCTTCCTGCAGGCTCATCCTGACATGACCCTCCAGCATGACAATGCCACCAGCCATACTGCTCGTTCTGTGCATGATTTCCTGCATGACAGGAATGTCAGTGTTCTGCCATGGCCAGCGAAGAGCCCGGATCTCAATCCCATTTAGCACGTCTGGGACCTGTTGGATCGGAGGGTGAGGGCTTGGGCCATTCCCCCCAAGAAATGTCCGGGAACTTGCAGGTGCCTTGGAAGAGTAAGTTAACACAGCAAGAACTGGCAAATCTGGTGCGGTCCATGAGGAGGAGATAAACTGCAATCAATCAAATGTATTTATAAAGCCCTTCTTACATCAGCCGATGTCTCAAAGTGCTGTACAGAAACCCAGCCTAAAACCCCCAACAGCAAGTAATGCAGGTGTAGAAGCACGGTGGCTAGGAAAAACTCCCTAGAAAGGCCAAAACCTTGGAAGAAACCTAGAGAGGAACCAGACTGAGGGGTGGCCAGTCCTCTTCTGGCTGTGCTGGGTAGAGATTATAACAGAACATGGCCAAGATGTTCAAATGTTCATAAATGACCAGCAGGGTCAGATAATAATAATCACAGTGGTTGTAGAGGGTGCAACAGGTCAGCTCCTCAGGAGTAAATGTCAGTTGGCTTTTCATAGCTGGCTGGATATAACCCCACCCACTTTGCCAAAGCACAGCCCCCACACCACTAGAGGGATATCTTCAACCACCAACTTACCATCCTGAGACAAGGCTGAGTATCGCCCACAAAGATTTCCCCCACGGCACAACCCAAGGGGGGGCCAACCCAGACAGGAAGATCACGTCAGTGACTCAACCCACTCAAGTGACACACCCCTCCTAGGGACGGCATGGAAGAGCACCAGTCAGCCAGTGACTCAGCCCCTGTAATAGGGTGAGAGGCAGAGAATCCCAGTGGAGAGAGGGGAACCGGCCAGGCAGAGACAGCAAGGGCGGTTCATTGCTCCAGTGCCTTTCTGTTCACCTTCACACTCCTGGGCCAGACGACACTCAATCATAGGACCTACTGAAGAGATGAGTCTTCAGTAAAGACTTAAAGGTTGAGACTGAGTCTGCGTCTCTCACATGGATAGGCAGACCATTCCATAAAAATGGAGCTCTATAGGAGAAAGCCCTGCCTCCAGCTGTTTGCTTAGAAATTCTAGGGACAATTAGGAGGCCTGCGTCTTGTGACCGTAGCGTACGTGTAGGTATGTACGGCAGGACCAAATCGGGAAGATAGGTAGGAGCAAGCCCATGTAATGCTTTGTAGGTTAGCAGTAAAACCTTGAAATCAGCCCTTGCCTTAACAGGAAGCCAGTGTAGGGAGGCTAGCACTGGAGTAATATGATCAAATTTTCTTTGGTTCTAGTCAAGATTCAAGCAGCCGTGTTTAGCACTCACTGAAGTTTATTTAGTGCTTTATCCGGGTAGCCGGAATGTCGAGCATTGCAGTAGTCTAACCTAGAAGTGACAAAAGCATGGATACATTTTTCTGCATCATTTTTAGGCAAAGTTTCAGATTTTTGCAATGTTACGTAGATGGGGGGGGGGGGTAAGCTGGCCTTGAAACAATCTTGATATGTTCTTCAAAAGAGAGATCAGGGTCGAGAGTAACACTGCAGTACTGAATTAATGCAGCTGGTGGCCACACCAGATACTGACTGTTACTTTTGATTTTGACCCTCTTTGTTCAGGGACACATTATTCCATTTCTGTTAGTCACGTCTGTGGAACTTGTTCAGTTTATGTCTCAGTTGTTGAATCTTGTTCTGTTCATACAAATATTTACACATGTTAAGTTTGCTGAAAATAAAACACAGTTGAGTGAGAGGACATTTCTTTTAGCTGAGTTTAGGATTTATTTTGGCCCCGTGTTGGCTCTCAATCTTTAAAAAAAAGATCATTTTCTGGTGCTCCTAAACCAGGGCTCTACAGTGAACATTTTACACGCGTGTATGTGCCTAAGTATTTTGCTGTGCGACCTGGATTTAAAAAAAATATATTTATATTTATATTTATGAGCACCAGCGCTCAATTAAATATTTTTCTCCTCAATTTCTTTGTGTACGCCTCCGTTTTTCAACACGTGCTCCTTGTAAGACAAGACAAGACAAAACAAGATAAGTCAGTGTAGAGCCCTTGTCCTGAAACCGGTATTTTGTAATTGCCGGCAATTCTTATCATTTAAAGGGGCAATCTGCAGTTACTACATATGTTTTTGGACGTATAAATGAATGCTATAAACCCATTGACTCTTAAAGGATATAACGTACAGTTGAAGTCGGAAGTTTACGTCCGCTCAGGTTGGGGACATTAAAACTCGTTTTTCAACCATCTCCACAAATTTCTTGTTAACAAACTATTGTTTTTGGCAAGTTTTTCCAACAATTGTTTGCAGACAGATTATTTCTCTTTTTATAATTCACTGTATCACAATTCCAGTGGTTGAGACACTTAAGTTGACTGCCTTTTTATAAACCGCTTGGAAAATTCCAGAATATGATGTCATGGCTTTAGAAGCTTCTGATAGGCTGATTGACAGTTGGTTAGGAGCATATAAAATGGCAGCCATCCCCTTCGGTGCCACTTCTCATTCCTTATAGTTGGTGCGTCTCCTTTTGAGGATTTTCCCCAGTGTTTTACCCAGAAGGCTTAGACTTTTCTGTTTACATTTTACGCGGGCTGGAACTCGTGTCTCATTTGGGCCGTGGCTCTGGCGGACCTGCTGTAACTTGGAGCCAAGGCAAGGCCCTGGGTACTTTTTCAGCTGGCGTTTACATAATAATGGCAACCTGAACTTTAACACCTTCTCACAGAGCAACAGTCTCTCGACGATGCTGAGGTTGTTGATTCTGCTCGCCATCAGTCTTTAGCGTCACACACCTCCATACACAATTACATTTTTAACTTAGATTGTTTTTGAGGGGGGGAAAAAAATTATACCTTTTGCCGCAATCTCAGTATGAAAAAGTGGAAATGTATGCCCTCAATACTGTAAGTCTCTCTTGGATAAGAGCGTCTGCTAAATGTATTCCCTCAATACTGTAAGTCTCTCTTGGATAAGAGCGTCTGCTAAATGTATTCCCTCAATACTGTAAGTTTCTCTTGGATAAGAGCGTCTGCTAAATGTATGTCCTCAATACTGTAAGTCTCTCTTGGATAAGAGCGTCTGCTAAATGTATGTCCTCAATACTGTAAGTTTCTCTTGGATAAGAGCGTCTGCTAAATGTATTCCCTCAATACTGTAAGTCTCTCTTGGATAAGAGCGTCTGCTAAATGTATGCCCTCAATACTGTAAGTTTCTCTTGGATAAGAGCGTCTGCTAAATGTATGTCCTCAATACTGTAAGTCTCTCTTGGATAAGAGCGTCTGCTAAATGTATGTCCTCAATACTGTAAGTTTCTCTTGGATTAGAGCGTCTGCTAAATGTATGTCCTCAATACTGTAAGTTTCTCTTGGATAAGAGCGTCTGCTAAATGTATGTCCTCAATACTGTAAGTTTCTCTTGGATTAGAGCGTCTGCTAAATGTATGTCCTCAATACTGTAAGTTTCTCTTGGATAAGAGCGTCTGCTAAATGTATGTCCTCAATACTGTAAGTCTCTCTTGGATAAGAGCGTCTGCTAAATGTATGCCCTCAATACTGTAAGTTTCTCTTGGATAAGAGCGTCTGCTAAATGTATGTCCTCAATACTGTAAGTCTCTCTTGGATAAGAGCGTCTGCTAAATGTATGTCCTCAATACTGTAAGTTTCTCTTGGATTAGAGCGTCTGCTAAATGTATGTCCTCAATACTGTAAGTTTCTCTTGGATAAGAGCGTCTGCTAAATGTATGTCCTCAATACTGTAAGTTTCTCTTGGATTAGAGCGTCTGCTAAATGTATGTCCTCAATACTGTAAGTCTCTCTTGGATAAGAGCGTCTGCTAAATGTATGCCCTCAATACTGTAAGTCTCTCTTGGATAAGAGCGTCTGCTAAATGACTGAAATGTGATTTAACCGTTTTGAACAGTCAGCAGCCTACAGTTCTGCTCTATAAAAATACCTTCCATCTTTTGCTATATTCCGCTTTCCTTTGTTTTGTTGTTCCCAGTTTCTGAGTTGTATTTTTTTTCAGGTTCTCTCTCACTCACTCACTCACTGTTGTTTATAGAAGGAAATGATTTTAAGTCAGTAACGATGCTTAAACCACATCAGGAGAGCTCTTTTCAGGTCTGCCAACATTTTTTATTTTAGGGTGTCGTTGCCCTTTAATGCAATTGCACACCCAGCACAGAGACCGTTGTGTTTGGCTAGCAGTGTTTTTAGTACTGTACAGCGTAGGCTAGCTTACACGTGACGGACAAGTTTGCATAAACAAATGCCCCCGTGCGATTTGATCGTCGCCGTGATATTCGACCAGGAAAACCTACTTTGCAGTCGACGTTTTTAATTGACAAGGTGTTTGTGGAAATACAACCGAAAGTAATGACAGAATCTCGCATCGCAAAGATTTCAACCTCAGACTTGGGACAAAACCTTTTTTATTTTAAATACATGGTTTGCATCCCCATTTTTTTGGCTTAGTGTTTACTGATAGATCTCAAGGTTACTTATCTACCTACTCCTAGATATCATAAGGTTTCCTACTTGTCCTACCGCTGTCGGGCTTTGTTCTGTGAGCTGCTCCATCCATCAGCCAGTTGAGAGCTGAACGTTCCCGCTGCCTAAATAATCAACATAGAATAATAACTGCAGGATATATTTTCCATCAATTTAAATAGCCTATAATTCAAAAATAGCATTAATGCAATATTTTTTTCCCCACTGGCCCGTGTGGGCCACTGACGTGGATGATGGACTGGCCCGGAGGGTTTCCAGAACCTCCCTGTATGTGGAGCCCTGTGGCGGGCTGCTCCGCAGCCTAATTGGAGATGCAAGTTCAGTTTGGTGTATATAAACAGCATGATTGCATAGCATTTGGTGTTTTTCCAACAGATTGTTCAATTATTATTATTTTTTGTTGCCTGATTGTAGTTTCAGAGGAACATGTAACTTGCATGTGTCTTTTACTTTATTATTATTTTTAACCAAGCTGCTTTATTCCAGCCGTCTCTGCTGTCCCTTTTGGTTTACACATGGACATCAGAGGCCAGGGCAGGGCGTCAGGGGCCAGGGCAGGGCGTCAGGGGCCAGGGCAGGGCGTCAGGGGCCAGGGCAGGGCGTCGTCAGGGGCCAGGGCAGGGCGTCGTCAGGGGCCAGGGCAGGGCGTCAGGGGCAAGGGCAGGGCAGGGCGTCAGGGGCCAGGGCAGGACGTCAGAGGCCAGGGCGTCATGTGTGTTGAGATTAAACAGCTTCTTTATATAGGCCTGCTAGGGCCCAAGCAAGCTGGTTTATCTGTCTGTCATTAAACCGCTCTAAATGTGTCCAGGCACAGCACTGCCTGCCTGGTTACATGGCTGGTATTTCAAATCAACTCCCATTGTATTTTTCACATGCTTCACCTGTAAACAACAGGGGGAGACAACGGGGGGAGACAACGGGGGGAGACAACGGGGGGAGACAACGGGGGGAGACAACGGGGGGAGACAACGGGGGGAGACTAAGTGAAATGCTTACGGGTCCATGTCCAACAAGAGAAAACGGAAATAGTGACACCTTGAATAACGAATAAAGAGAATAAAAATAACATGGTTATATACAGGAAGTACCGGGTAATAACGGGGTTATATACAGGAACTACCGGGTAATAACGGGGTTATATACAGGAAGTACTGGGTAATAACATGGTTATATACAGGAAGTACCGGGTAATAACATGGTTATATACAGGAAGTACTGGGTAATAACATGGTTATATACAGGAAGTACTGGGTAATAACGGGGTTATATACAGGAAGTACTGGGTAATAACATGGTTATATACAGGAAGTACCGGGTAATAACATGGTTATATACAGGAAGTACCGGGTAATAACGTGGTTATATACAGGAAGTACCGGGTAATAACGTGGTTATATACAGGAAGTACCGGGTAATAACGGGGTTATATACAGGAAGTACCGGGTAATAACGGGGTTATATACAGGAAGTACCGGGTAATAACGGGGTTATATACAGGAAGTACCGGGTAATAACATGGTTATATACAGGAAGTACCGGGTAATAACATGGTTATATACAGGAAGTACCGGGTAATAACATGGTTATATACAGGAAGTACCGGGTAATAACTTGGTTATGTACAGGAAGTACCGGGTAATAACGTGGTTATGTACAGGAGGCACCGGGTAATAACGTGGTTATGTACAGGAGGCACCGGGTAATAACGTGGTTGTGTACAGGGGGTACCGGGTAATAACGTGGTTGTGTACAGGAGGCACCGAGTAATAACGTGGTTATGTACAGGGGGCACCGGGTAATAACGTGGTTGTGTACAGGGGGTACCGGGTAATAACGTGGTTGTGTACAGGGGGCACCGGGTAATAACGTGGTTGTGTACAGGGGGCACCGGGTAATAACGTGGCTGTGTACAGGGGGCAACGGGGGGTAATAACGTGGCTGTGTACAGGGGGCACCGGGGGGGTAATAACGTGGCTGTGTACAGGGGGCACCGGGGGGTAATAACGTGGCTGTGTACAGGGGGCAACCGGGGGGTAATAACGTGGCTGTGTACAGGGGGCACCGGGGGGGTAATAACGTGGCTGTGTACAGGGGGCAACGGGGGAGTAATAACGTGGCTGTGTACAGGGGGCAACGGGGGGTAATAACGTGGCTGTGTACAGGGGGCAACGGGGGGTAATAACGTGGCTGTGTACAGGGGGCAACGGGGGGTAATAACGTGGCTGTGTACAGGGGGCAACGGGGGGTAATAACGTGGCTGTGTACAGGGGGCAACGGGGGGTAATAACGTGGCTGTGTACAGGGGGCAACGGGGGGTAATAACGTGGCTGTGTACAGGGGCAACGGGGGGTAATAACATGGCTGTGTACAGGAAGTACCTGTTCACATCAGCCCCCCCCTCTCTGATTCAGAGGGTTAAATGTGGAAGACACATTTCAGTTGAAGGCATTCAGCTGTTCAACTGACTAGGTATTCCCTTTTTCCGTGACGCTAGCTAGCTTAGTGAGAGTACTTGACGCCGTTCACCTAGGGTTAGTGTTAGCCGGGATCCTCTGGACGTCCCTCCGCTTAACTGTAACCCCGACCATAACCCTTACCTAACGTTAACCGTAACCCTTACTCAACCTTAACCCTAACCTTAACCCCGACCATAACCCTTACCCAACCCGAACCTTAACCCCGACCGTAACCCAACCCGAACCTTTACCCTGACCGTAACCCAACCCGAACCTTTACCCTGACCGTAACCCAACCCGAACCTTAACCCTGACCGTAACCCAACCCGAACCTTAACCCTGACCGTAACCCAACCCGGACCTTTACCCTGACCGTAACCCAACCCGAACCTTAACCCCGACCATAACCCTTACCCAACCCGAACCTTAACCCCGACCGTAACCCTTACCCAACCCGAACCGTAACCCAACCCGAACCTTAACCCTGACCGTAACCCAACCCGAACCTTAACCCTGACCGTAACCCAACCCGAACCTTAACCCTGACCGTAACCCAACCCGAACCTTAACCCTGACCGTAACCCTTACCTTAACCCGAACCGTAACCCTGACCCAACCCGAACCTTAACCCTGACCCAACCCGAACCTTAACCCTGACCGTAACCCTTACCCAACCCGAACCTTAACCCTGACCCAACCCGAACCTTAACCCCGACCGTTACCCTAACCCAACCCGAACCTTAACCCTGACGTAACCCTTACCTTAACCCTGACCGTAACCCAACCCGAACCTTAACCCCGACCGTTACCCTGACCCAACCCGAACCTTAACCCTGACCGTAACCCGAACCGTAACCCTTACCCAACCCGAATCATAACCCTGACCTTAACCCTTACTTAAACCTGACCGTAACCCTTACCCAACCCGAACCGTAACCCTGACCCAACCCGAACCTTAACCCTGACCGTAACCCTGACCCAACCCGACCTTAACCCTGACCGTAACCCTGACCTTAACCCTGACCTTAACCATTTTAAATGTCAACTTCAGTGGGGTGAGGACGTCTCAATGATTCCAGGTAGTAAGGACAGTTCACCGAGGTAACGCTGGGGGCAAGATACAGCGCTGTGCCAGCGACAAAGTGAGTTTTTATTTTTTTAATAGTTTTCCTTTTCAAGTGGCTACAACTCCCATAATTAATGAGAATGTAGTTTAATATCAATACAGTGAAAATGTTTCCTGTGTCGCTGTTTTGTAGCTCGCTAGCATGAGGCAGCTCCGTGTTCAGAGTCTGGGTCATTTTGTAGCTCGCTGGCATGAGGCAGCTCCGTGTTCAGAGTCTGGGTCATTTTGTAGCTCGCTGGCATGAGGCAGCTCCGTGTTCAGAGTCTGGGTCATTTTGTAGCTCGCTGGCATGAGGCAGCTCCGTGTTCAGAGTCTGGGTCATTTTGTAGCTCGCTGGCATGAGGCAGCTCCGTGTTCAGAGTCTGGGTCATTTTGTAGCTCGCTGGCATGAGGCAGCTCCGTGTTCAGAGTCTGGGTCATTTTGTAGCTCGCTGGCATGAGGCAGCTCCGTGTTCAGAGTCTGGGTCATTTGTTGTTGTTGTTTCTGGAATCAGTGCTGTTTATCCTCCTTTCATTAGAGTAACACTTTTCCCCCCCCATATTAAAAACCAAAACTAGTATTTCCGGTGCTCTTAAATTCTGTGTTACGATTTAATGTAGATTTCTGACTCTCTTTGCAGTGCTGCTTTCAAGAACGATCCCTACAGAATTATTATTATTATTATTATTATTATTATTATTATTTTTAATTCTAGCTATTAATAACAAAAATATCGGCAGATTATATTGGTTTAGTGAATATTTCTAGAATCGCAATCGGATCCAAATATCCCATGTCAGTTGGGACATGTCACTGTGGGGACGATGGGGACGTGGTCACTGTGGGGACGATGGGGACGTGGTCACTGTGGGGACGATGGGGACGTGGTCACTGTGGGGACGATGGGGACGTGGTCGCTGTGGGGAAGACGTGGTCGCTGTGGGGAAGACGTGGTCGCTGTGGGGACGACGTGGTCGCTGTGGGGACGACGGGGTCGTGTCGCTGTGGGGACGACGGGGACGTGTCGCTGTGGGGACGACGGGGACGTGTCGCTGTGGGGACGACGGTGATGATGCACTAACTAATGAAGCCAGTAACCGATGTGGTAAACTGCCATCGGATAAATCCCTGAACACATTCCAATCTGTGCTAACAAAACAGTCCTGTAGCTTTACGGTCTGTCATTAAACAGCTCTAAAGGTGGCCGGCGCCGCGCTGCCTGCCTGGCGAGATGGCTTCTCCAGATGAATCTTTTAGGAAATGTCCGTTTTCAGCTCTGCACATTGAGTCCTCCACTATAGAACAGAGAGGCAGTATTTACAAGGCCCAGTACTGTGACCACTACAGCCCTGGAGTGGGGGGGTCTACCTCCCAGCCCTGGAGTGGGGGGGTCTACCTCCCAGCCCTGGAGTGGGGGGGTCTACCTCCCAGCCCTGGAGTGGGGGGGTCTACCTCCCAGCCCTGGAGTGGGGGGGTCTACCTCCCAGCCCTGGAGTGGGGGGGTCTACCTCCCAGCCCTGGAGTGGGGGGGTCTACCTCCCAGCCCTGTGAACACTACAGCCCTGTCAGGTTTAAATCAACTGGGACACCTATTCTCCTGCCCTGACCCTCGTCCCTGAGTCGTCCTGCCCTGACCCTCGTCCCTGTCTCTTAGTGTTGTTCAGAGTCGTCCTGCCCTGACCCTCGTCCCTGTCTCTTAGTGTTGTTCAGAGTCGTCCTGCCCTGACCCTCGTCCCTGTCTCTTAGTGTTGTTCAGAGTCGTCCTGCCCTGACCCTCGTCCCTGTCTCTTAGTATTGTTCAGAGTCGTCCTGCCCTGACCCTCGTCCCTGTCTCTTAGTGTTGTTCAGAGTCGTCCTGCCCTGACCCTCGTCCCTGTCTCTTAGTGTTGTTCAGAGTCGTCCTGCCCTGACCCTCGTCCCTTGGGCTGTGGATGAAAACATACACCATGTGTTAGTTTGGCAGCTGGTTGTCCTGTGACTGTCACTGGCTGACTGACTAATTTAGGCTGGTGGCACTGGAGCTAAATTAGAATGAAACATTGTTTGTTGTTGTGATGGGCAAGCTGGTTGCCTAGCTTTTTAAAGGGGGGCAGAGATGGCATCCTGTCAAAAGAACAAATGAAGGAAAGAGAATGAAATGATTTGAATTGTATTGAAGCCACTACATTCACCCAAATATTACTGCCCTTCTCATATCAGGCATAGCCTAAGTCCACTCTCTCAGCACGTCCTGGTCTGGAGTAGAGCGGTCCCTCCTCTCCCCGGCCCGTCCTGGTCTGGAGTAGAGCGGTCCCTCCTCTCCCCGGCCCGTCCTGGTCTGGAGTAGAGCGGTCCCTCCTCTCCCCGGCCCGTCCTGGTCTGGAGTAGAGCGGTCCCTCCTCTCCCCGGCACGTCCTGGTCTGGAGTAGAGCGGTCCCTCCTCTCCCCGGCCCGGTGACGTGGTCTGGAGTAGAGCGGTCCCTCCTCTCCCCGGCCCGTCCTGGTCTGGAGTAGAGCGGTCCCTCCTCTCCCCGGCACGTCCTGGTCTGGAGTAGAGCGGTCCCTCCTCTCCCCGGCACGTCCTGGTCTGGAGTAGAGCGGTCCCTCCCCGGCCCGGCACGTCCTGGTCTGGAGTAGAGCGGTCCCTCCTCTCCCCGGCCCGTCCTGGTCTGGAGTAGAGAGGTCCCTCCTCTCCCCGGCCCGTCCTGGTCTGGAGTAGAGCGGTCCCTCCTCTCCCCGGCCCGTCCTGGTCTGGAGTAGAGCGGTCCCTCCTCTCCCCGTCCTGGTCTGGAGTAGAGCGGTCCCTCCTCTCCCCGTCCTGGTCTGGAGTAGAGCGGTCCCTCCTCTCCCCGGCCCGTCCTGGTCTGGAGTAGAGCGGTCCCTCCTCTCCCCGTCCTGGTCTGGAGTAGAGCGGTCCCTCCTCTCCCCGGCACGTCCTGGTCTGGAGTAGAGCGGTCCCTCCTCTCCCCGGCCCGGCACGTCCTGGTCTGGAGTAGAGCGGTCCCGGCCCGGCACGTCCTGGTCTGGAGTAGAGCGGTCCCTCCTCTCCCCGGCACGTCCTGGTCTGGAGTAGAGCGGTCCCTCCTCTCCCCGGCACGTCCTGGTCTGGAGTAGAGCGGTCCCTCCTCTCCCCGGCCCGTCCTGGTCTGGAGTAGAGAGGTCCCTCCTCTCCCCGGCCCGGCACGTCCTGGTCTGGAGTAGAGCGGTCCCTCCTCTCCCCGGCCCGGCACGTCCTGGTCTGGAGTAGAGCGGTCCCTCCTCTCCCCGGCCCGGCACGTCCTGGTCTGGAGTAGAGAGGTCCCTCCTCTCCCCGTCCTGGTCTGGAGTAGAGCGGTCCCTCCTCTCCCCGGCACGTCCTGGTCTGGAGTAGAGCGGTCCCTCCCCGGCCCGGCACGTCCTGGTCTGGAGTAGAGCGGTCCCTCCTCTCCCCGGCACGTCCTGGTCTGGAGTAGAGCGGTCCCTCCTCTCCCCGGCCCGTCCTGGTCTGGAGTAGAGCGGTCCCTCCTCTCCCCGGCACGTCCTGGTCTGGAGTAGAACGGTCCCTCCTCTCCCCGGCACGTCCTGGCCTGGAGTAGAGCGGTCCCTCCTCTCCCCGTCCTGGTCTGGAGTAGAGCGGTCCCTCCTCTCCCCGGCCCGTCCTGGTCTGGAGTAGAGCGGTCCCTCCCCGGCCCGGCACGTCCTGGTCTGGAGTAGAGCGGTCCCTCCTCTCCCCGGCACGTCCTGGTCTGGAGTAGAGCGGTCCCTCCTCTCCCCGGCCCGGCACGTCCTGGTCTGGAGTAGAGCGGTCCCGGCCCGGCACGTCCTGGTCTGGAGTAGAGCGGTCCCTCCTCTCCCCGGCACGTCCTGGTCTGGAGTAGAGCGGTCCCTCCTCTCCCCGGCCCGTCCTGGTCTGGAGTAGAGAGGTCCCTCCTCTCCCCGGCCCGGCACGTCCTGGTCTGGAGTAGAGCGGTCCCTCCTCTCCCCGGCACGTCCTGGTCTGGAGTAGAGCGGTCCCTCCTCTCCCCGGCCCGGCACGTCCTGGTCTGGAGTAGAGAGGTCCCTCCTCTCCCCGTCCTGGTCTGGAGTAGAGCGGTCCCTCCTCTCCCCGGCCCGTCCTGGTCTGGAGTAGAGCGGTCCCTCCTCTCCCCGGCACGTCCTGGTCTGGAGTAGAGAGGTCCCTCCCCGGCCCGGCACGTCCTGGTCTGGAGTAGAGCGGTCCCTCCTCTCCCCGTCCTGGTCTGGAGTAGAGAGGTCCCTCCTCTCCCCGTCCTGGTCTGGAGTAGAGCGGTCCCTCCTCTCCCCGGCACGTCCTGGTCTGGAGTAGAGCGGTCCCTCCCCGGCCCGGCACGTCCTGGTCTGGAGTAGAGCGGTCCCTCCCCGGCCCGGCACGTCCTGGTCTGGAGTAGAGAGGTCCCTCCTCTCCCCGGCCCGTCCTGGTCTGGAGTAGAGAGGTCCCTCCTCTCCCCGGCCCGTCCTGGTCTGGAGTAGAGCGGTCCCTCCTCTCCCCGGCACGTCCTGGTCTGGAGTAGAGCGGTCCCTCCCCGGCCCGGCACGTCCTGGTCTGGAGTAGAGCGGTCCCTCCTCGCCCCGGCGCGGTGACGTGGCCTGTAATTGCGACTCAACTTTCTCTATACTGACGCTTTGCTTGTTCGATTGCCTTACGGAGGGAATAACTACGCTGTTTGTTTTCGGCCATGTTTCCAGTCGCCTTGCCATGATTAAATGCGGTGGTACGTGCTTTCAGTTTTGCGCGAATGCTGCCATCAATCCACGGTTTCCGGTTAGGGAAGGTTTTAATAGTCACAGTGGGTACAACATCTCCTATACACTTCCTTATAAACTCGCTCACCGAGTCAGCGTATACGTCGATGTTATTGTCTGAGGCTACCCGGAACATATCCCAGTCCACGTGATCGAAGCCATCTTGACGCGTGGAATATTTCAGTGTGATTGTGAAATAGGCCTCTAGCCTACTGTATTTCAGTGTGATTGTGAAATAGGCCTGTAGCCTACTGTATTTCAGTGTGATTGGGAAATAGGCCTCTAGCCTACTGTATTTCAGTGTGATTGTGAAATAGGCCTCTAGCCTACTGTATTTCAGTGTGATTGTGAAATAGGCCTCTAGCCTACTGTATTTCAGTGTGATTGGGAAATAGGCCTCTAGCCTACTGTATTTCAGTGTGATTGGGAAATAGGCCTCTAGCCTACTGTATTTCAGTGTGATTGTGAAATAGGCCTCTAGCCTACTGTATTTCAGTGTGATTGTGAAATAGGCCTCTAGCCTACTGTATTTCAGTGTGATTGGGAAATAGGCCTCTAGCCTACTGTATTTCAGTGTGATTGGGAAATAGGCCTCTATAGCCTACTGTATTTCAGTGTGATTGGGAAATAGGCCTCTAGCCTAATGTATTTCAGTGTGATTGTGAAATGGGCCTGTAGCCTACTGTATTTCAGTGTGATTGTGAAATGGGCCTGTAGCCTACTGTATTTCAGTGTGATTGTGAAATAGGCCTGTAGCCTACTGTATTTGTGTGATTGTGAAATAGGCCTCCAGCCTACTGTATTTCAGTGTGATTGTCAAATAGGCCTCCAGCCTACTGTATTTCAGTGTGATTGTCAAATAGGCCTGTAGCCTACTGTATTTCAGTGTGATTGTCAAATGGGCCTCTAGCCTACTGTATTTCAGTGTGATTGTCAAATAGGCCTGTATCCTACTGTATTTCAGTGTGATTATGAAATAGACCTCTAGCCTACTGTATCTGTGTGATTGTGAAATAGGCCTGTAGCCTACTGTATTTCAGTGTGATTGTGAAATAGGCCTCTAGCCTACTGTATTTCAGTGTGATTGTGAAATAGGCCTCTAGCCTACTGTATTTCAGTGTGGTTGGGAAATAGGCCTGTATCCTACTGTATTTATATTTTATTGCAGTCATCAGTTTTCATTTCAACCATCCTTTTTCTTGTTATACGCTGCTTGTTTGTATCAATTGCAAAGACATCGCCAACTTTTGTATTTTGTAGTCAACATTGTTCTGTTCGTCTCTCCCAGAGAGACCGATAACTACGTGATTCTATGTTTAGCAGAGATCTGTGTATTACCTAGTGGCTTCCACGTTCTGATTCAACTATATTACTACCTGCCTCTACCTGTTACTCTGAGAGACGCCAGGCTTCATCCACTCTGTTCCTCAACCCTGATGTAGTCCACCTGCCTCTACCTGTTACTCTGAGAGACAAGCCAGGCTTCATCCACTCTGTTCCTCAACCCTGATGTAGTCCACCTGCCTCTACCTGTTACTCTGAGAGACAAGCCAGGCTTCATCCACTCTGTTCCTCAACCCTGGTGTAGTCCACCTGCCTCTACCTGTTACTCTGAGAGACGCCAGGCTTCATCCACTCTGTTCCTCAACCCTGGTGTAGTCCACCTGCCTCTACCTGTTACTCTGAGAGACAAGCCAGGCTTCATCCACTCTGTTCCTCAACCCTGATGTAGTCCACCTGCCTCTACCTGTTACTCTGAGACACAAGCCAGGCTTCATCCACTCTGTTCCTCAACCCTGATGTAGTCCACCTGCCTCTACCTGTTACTCTGAGAGACAAGCCAGGCTTCATCCACTCTGTTCCTCAACCCTGATGTAGTCCACCTGCCTCTACCTGTTACTCTGAGAGACAAGCCAGGCTTCATCCACTCTGTTCCTCAACCCTGATGTAGTCCACCTGCCTCTACCTGTTACTCTGAGAGACGCCAGGCTTCATCCACTCTGTTCCTCAACCCTGATGTAGTCCACCTGCCTCTACCTGTTACTCTGAGAGACGCCAGGCTTCATCCACTCTGTTCCTCAACCCTGATGTAGTCCACCTGCCTCTACCTGTTACTCTGAGAGACAAGCCAGGCTTCATCCACTCTGTTCCTCAACCCTGATGTAGTCCACCTGCCTCTACCTGTTACTCTGAGAGACGCCAGGCTTCATCCACTCTGTTCCTCAACCCTGATGTAGTCCACCTGCCTCTACCTGTTACTCTGAGAGACAAGCCAGGCTTCATCCACTCTGTTCCTCAACCCTGATGTAGTCCATTTTCATTTGAATACAATTTTAGGAAATCATTTGAAATTCAATTTCCTGTTAATCAAATTCAGGAAATAAAAGTTAACTCCAGCCCTTGTCCTAACCTAAACCATGGACCTCACAGTGCAGTGCTCTGTTTCCCAGACTAATGTATCCTTGTCTTGTCCTAACCTAAACCGTGGACCTCACAGTGCTCTGTTTCCCAGGCTAATGTATCCTTGTCTTGTCCTAACCTAAACCGTGGACCTCACAGTGCAGTGCTCTGTTTCCCAGACTAATGTATCCTTGTCTTGTCCTAACCTAAACCGTGGACCTCACAGTGCTCTGTTTCCCAGGCTAATGTATCCTTGTCTTGTCCTAACCTAAACCGTGGACCTCACAGTGCAGTGCTCTGTTTCCTAACCTAAACCGTGGACCTCACAGTGCAGTGCTCTGTTTCCCAGGCTAATGTATCATTGTCTTGTCCTAACCTAAACCATGGACCTCACAGTGCAGTGCTCGGTTTCCCAGGCTAATGTATCCTTGTCTGGTCCTAACCTAAACCGTGGACCTCACAGTGCTCTGTTTCCCAGGCTAATGTATCCTTGTCTTGTCCTAACCTAAACCGTGGACCTCACAGTGCAGTGCTCGGTTTCCCAGGCTAATGTATCCTTGTCTGGTCCTAACCTAAACCGTGGACCTCACAGTGCTCTGTTTCCCAGGCTAATGTATCCTTGTCTTGTCCTAACCTAAACCGTGGACCTCACAGTGCAGTGCTCTGTTTCCCAGACTAATGTATCCTTGTCTTGTCCTAACCTAAACCGTGGACCTCACAGTGCTCTGTTTCCCAGACTAATGTATCCTTGTCTTGTCCTAACCTAAACCGTGGACCTCACAGTGCAGTGCTCTGTTTCCCAGGCTAATGTATCCTTGTCTTGTCCTAACCTAAACCGTGGACCTCACAGTGCAGTGCTCTGTTTCCCAGGCTAATGTATCCTTGTCTTGTCCTAACCTAAACCGTGGACCTCACAGTGCTCTGTTTCCCAGGCTAATGTATCCTTGTCTTGTCCTAACCTAAACCGTGGACCTCACAGTGCTCTGTTTCCCAGGCTAATGTATCGTTGTCTTGTCCTAACCTAAACCGTGGACCTCACAGTGCAGTGCTCTGTTTCCTAACCTAAACCGTGGACCTCACAGTGCAGTGCTCTGTTTCCCAGGCTAATGTATCCTTGTCTTGTCCTAACCTAAACCGTGGACCTCACAGTGCTCTGTTTCCCAGGCTAATGTATCCTTGTCTTGTCCTAACCTAAACCGTGGACCTCACAGTGCTCTGTTTCCCAGGCTAATGTATCGTTGTCTTGTCCTAACCTAAACCGTGGACCTCACAGTGCAGTGCTCTGTTTCCTAACCTAAACCGTGGACCTCACAGTGCAGTGCTCTGTTTCCCAGGCTAATGTATCATTGTTGACAGATTGTTTGTTCCTGTATTTCAAGGTGGGTGTTCCACTGAACCGTATGTGAGCCAACCGAGCAGCTATCTGGGTACAGCTGTGGGCCTGCTGAGAGCAGGATGAGAGTGGTGGTGTCTGGGAAATATAACCAAATGTTATTATAGAGTCCAAGCTGGCCTAGTAGTGCTCTCCTTTTTAAAAAATCTGTAACATCCTTGAAAATGTTGTGACCTGTAAGGCAGGGTCATCTCTGAACAGGCGTGGTAATGATTGGGGATTCAGACTGCTGTTTGCAGAGGACCATATTACCTCCATATTGTGGTTCTCTCCCTACAGAAGCAACAACATTCAGCCTATTTTGAGCTATTTAACATCCTGGCAGAGAGACGAGGGTTGAAGATGGTTCTTCCAGGACTGGACTAAACAGGCGAACAGAACCTAATCTAATCTGGGTGATATAGGCTGGGCCAGACAGGCGAACAGAACCTAATCTAGGGCTTGGTGATATAGGCTGGGCCAGACAGGCGAGCAGAACCTAATCTAATCTGGGTGATATAGACTGGGCCAGACAGGCGAACAGAACCTAATCTAGGGCTGGGTGATATAGACTGGGCCAGACAGGCGAACAGAACCTAATCTAATCTGGGTGATATAGGCTGGGCCAGACAGGCGAACAGAACCTAATCTAGGGCTGGGTGATATAGGCTGGGCCAGACAGGCGAACAGAACCTAATCTAATCTGGGTGATATAGGCTGGGCCAGACAGGCGAACAGAACCTAATCTAATCTGGGTGATATAGACTGGGACAGACAGGCGAACAGAACCTAATCTAATCTGGGTGATATAGACCGGGCCAGACAGGCGAACAGAACCTAATCTAATCTCGGTGATATAGGCTGGGCCAGACAGGCGAACAGAACCTAATCTAGGGCTGGGTGATATAGGCTGGGCCAGACAGGCGAACAGAACCTAATCTAATCTCGGTGATATAGGCTGGGCCAGACAGGCGAACAGAACCTAATCTAGGGCTGGGTGATATAGGCTGGGCCAGACAGGCGAACAGAACCTAATCTAGGGCTGGGTGATATAGACTGGGCCAGACAGGCGAACAGAACCTAATCTAATCTGGGTGATATAGGCTGGGCCAGACAGGCGAACAGAACCTAATCTAATCTGGGTGATATAGGCTGGGCCAGACAGGCGAACAGAACCTAATCTAGTGCTGGGTGATATAGACCGGGCCAGACAGGCGAACAGAACCTAATCTAGGGCTGGGTGATATAGACCAAAAATCAGATCTCTTTATTTATTATAGTTATAGCTACTCATTCCAGGGTTTTTCTTTATGTTTTCCTATTTTCTACGTTGTAGAATAATAGTGAAGACATCAACATTATGGAATCATGAAGTAACCAAAAAAGTGTTTAACAAATCAAAATATTTTTGAGGTTCTTCAAAGTAGCCGCCCTTTGCCTTGATGACAGCTTGGCGTTCTCTCAACCCTCTTCACCTGGAATGCTTTTCCAACCGTCTTGAAGGAGTTCCCACATATGCTGAGCGCTAGTTGGCTGCTTTTCCTTCACTCTGCGGTCCAACTCATCCCAAACCATCTCAATTGGGTTGAGGTCAGGTGATTGTGGAGGCCAGGTCATCTGATGCAGCACTCCACCACTCTCCTTCTTGGTCAAATAGCCCTTACACAGCCTGGAGGTGTGTTGGGTCATTGTCCTGTTGAAAAACAAATGATAGTCCCACTAAGCATAAACCAGATGGGATGGCGTATCGCTGTAGGGTGCTGTGGTAGCCGCGCTGGCGGCTACCACAGTTGTTGTTTAACAAATCTGGATGAAAATCCCCTCCAATTAAAGCTGACAGTCTGCACTTTAACCTCCATAGTCATTGTATCATTTCTAATTCAAAGTGCTGGAGCACAGAGCCAAAACAGCAATGTGTCACTGTCGCCAATACTTTTGGAGATCCATTGTAAATTTGAATGAATTCCATATATCGACCGCGACCCCCCCCCCGCCCTGCCGCGACCCCCCCCCCCCGCCCTGCCGCACCCCCCCCCCCGCCCTGCCGCGACCCCCCCCCCCGCCCTGCCGCGACCCCCCCCCCGCCCTGCCGCACCCCCCCCCGCCCTGCCGCACCCCCCCGCCCTGCCGCGACCCCCTGCCGCGACCGCCCTGCCGCGCCCCCCCCCCCCCCCCGCCCTGCCGCACCCTCCCGCCCTGCCGCGACCCCCCCCGCCCTGCCGCGACCCCCCCCCCCGCCCTGCCGCGACCCCGGGTAATATAATGCCTATTAGTCTTTTTTTTTCAGATGCTCGTCGTTCTGTTCCTTTATGAACTCTGACCCTGCTGACTGACTGTTTTTTTGTTGTTGTTGTCAGTGTCCTCCTGTTAGACAGAAACCTCGAGGCCTCTCATGTTGGGATCTTTTCAGGGGCCCCTCGAGGTACTACTGAAGGCTCTCTTCCTCTGGCCTCACAGATCCTCTGGCCTCAGATCCTCTGGCCTCACAGATCCTCTGGCCTCACAGATCCTCTGGCCTCACAGATCCTCTGGCTTCACAGATCCTCTGGCTTCACAGATCCTCTGGCTTCACAGATCCTCTGGCCTCACAGATCCTCTGGCCTCACAGATCCTCTGGAACAGCTTCAAGGGATAACCTAAAGGCCTCGTCACGTCACACGGGCTCAGATGTGTGTCGTCAGTCTAAACATGAGGCCTACTGTCTGTGATATGAGGTCCACTGTGGGAGTGTTTGAGCTGCTGGTCTGGGGTTTTTTTGGGGGGGGTGGGCTTACTTTTCCCATATTGACTTATCTGTCTTTTACTGAGGGATATTTTTAACAGCTTGGGTGGGGTTGAGTAGGGGGGGGGGATTTCCCCCCCTGGCCTGATCTGCACGACACAATTTATAGGAGCTGTTAGCTGTATGTTTATCCTGCTTCTCTGGTTGTCCCTGACTTTACGGAAGGAGTGTTTCTTTACGGAGGGGGAGTGTTTCTTTGCGGAGGGGGAGTGTTTCTTTGCGGAGGGGGAGGGTTTCTTTGCGGAGGGGGAGGGTTTCTTTGCGGAGGGGGAGTGTTTCTTTGCGGAGGGGGAGGGTTTCTTTGCGGAGGGGGAGGGTTTCTTTGCGGAGGGGGAGTGTTTCTTTGCGGAGGGGGAGTGTTTCTTTGCGGAGGGGGAGGGTTTCTTTGCGGAGGGGGAGTGTTTCTTTGCGGAGGGGGAGGGTTTCTTTGCGGAGGGGGAGTGTTTCTTTGCGGAGGGGGAGTGTTTCTTTGCGGAGGGGGAGTGTTTCTTCAGGGATCAGTCAAGTTTACCTCTCCCTCCCCTCCCCTCCCTCTTTCCTCTCCTCAGTCCTCTGTTTCTCCCTCTCCTCCATGCTTCCCCAGCGGAGCGAGGCCAGGGATGCCTGGGTGCTTACCTAATTTCCTCTCCTTTACAGCCAGTGAGGAGAGGAGAGGAGAGGAGAGGAGAGGAGAGGAGAGGAGAGGAGAGGAGAGGAGAGGAGAGGAGAGGAGAGGAGAGGAGAGGAGAGGAGGGAGAGGAGGGAGAGGAGAGGAGAGGAGAGGAGAGGAGAGGAGAGGAGGGAGAGGAGAGGAGGGAGGCTGCTGTCTTTGTTGGGATTGGAAACATTCCGTTTCTCTTGTTTGTCGTAGTGGCTTTAACAACAGAACAATGGATGTTGTTTTCATTTGTCTTTGCTGCACATATGTTTGTATCGTACATGTAGTGGGCAGTAATATGTGTGTGTATATTTTATTTATATATATATATATATATATCTCACATGAGAGTCCAAATAAGACTATGCTATTAGCCCATTATACAGACGCTATAACCCTTTACATGGCTGACAGTCAGATAGTATTTCTGAGTTATACTGTACATAACGAGCTATAGACTACTTGGCAGATTCCCCTGTCCACGTCCTTCAGTAATTCTGCTAATGCAGAGCATTCAGAAAGTATTCAGACCCCTTCCCTTTTCCCACATTTTGTTACGTTACAGCCTTATTCTAAAATTGATTAAATACATTTTTTTTTTAAACATCAATTTACACACAATACTACATAATGACAATGCAAAAACAGGTTTAGACATTTTTGCAAATGTATTAATAATAAACAGAAATACTTTATTTACGTAAGTATTCAGACCCTTTGCTATGAGACTTGAAATTGAGCTCAGGTGCATCCTGTTTCCATAGATCATCCTTGAGATGTTTCTACAACTTGATTGGAGTCCACCTGTGGTAAATTCAATTGATTAGACATGATTTGGAAAGGCACAGACCTGTCTATATAAGGCCCCACAGTTGACAGAGCATGTCACAGTAAAAACCAAGCCATTGGGTCAAAGGAATTGTCTGTAGATCTCCGAGACAGGATTGTGTCGAGGCACAGATCTGGAGAAGGGCACCAAAACATTTCTGCAGCATTGAAGGTCCCCAAGAACACAGTGGCCTCCATCATTCTAAATGGAAGAAGTTTGGAACCACCAAGACTCTTCCTAGAGCTGGCCGCCCGGCCAAACTGAGCTATCGGGGGAGAAGAGCTCCAGAGTTCCTCTATGGAGATGGGAGAACCTTCCAGAAGGACAACCATCTCTGCAGCACTCCACCAATCAGGCCTTTATTGTAGAGTGGCCAGACGGAAGCCACTCCTCAGTAAAAGGCACATGACAGACACCTGTAGCTAGGTTAACCCGCCGCACCTGTAGCTAGGTTAACCCGCCGCGCCTGTAGCTAGGTTAACCCGCCGCGCCTGTAGCTAGGTTAACCCGCCGCGCCTGTAGCTAGGTTAACCCGCCGCGCCTGTAGCTAGGTTAACCCGCCGCGCCTGTAGCTAGGTTAACCCGCCGCGCCTGTAGCTAGGTTAACCCGCCGCGCCTGTAGCTAGGTTAACCCGCCGCGCCTGTAGCTAGGTTAACCCGGGGCGCCTGTAGCTAGGTTAACCCGGGGCGCCTGTAGCTAGGTTAACCCGGGGCGCCTGTAGCTAGGTTAACCCGGGGCGCCTGTAGCTAGGTTAACCCGGGGCGCCTGTAGCTAGGTTAACCCGCCGCGCCTGTAGCTAGGTTAACCCGCCGCGCCTGTAGCTAGGTTAACCCGCCGCGCCTGTAGCTAGGTTAACCCGCCGCGCCTGTAGCTAGGTTAACCCGCCGCGCCTGTAGCTAGGTTAACCCGGAGCGCCTGTAGCTAGGTTAACCCCAGCGCGCCTGTAGCTAGGTTAACCCCAGCGCGCCTGTAGCTAGGTTAACCCGCCGCGCCTGTAGCTAGGTTAACCCCGGAGCACCTGTAGCTAGGTTAACCCCGGAGCACCTGTAGCTAGGTTAACCCCGGAGCACCTGTAGCTAGGTTAACCCCGGAGCACCTGTAGCTAGGTTAACCCAGAGCACCTGTAGCTAGGTTAACCCCGGAGCACCTGTAGCTAGGTTAACCCCGGAGCACCTGTAGCTAGGTTAACCCGGAGCACCTGTAGCTAGGTTAACCCCGGAGCACCTGTAGCTAGGTTAACCCCGGAGCACCTGTAGCTAGGTTAACCCCGGAGCACCTGTAGCTAGCCTTGCTCCACACTTGGTCAGTGAGTAGTGGAGCTGGGAGGGACTGATCAACTCCATCTCTAGACCACATCAGTCAGTCAGTCTACTGTTATCCTGCCTGTCCCCACTAAAACCCTGATGCCCTGGCCTGGCTGTCCTGTCTGTCCCCACTAAAGCCCTGATGCCTTGTCCTGTCTGTCCCCACTAAAGCCCTGATGTCCTGTCTGTCCCCACTAAAACCCTAATGTCCTGGCTGTCCTGTCTGTCCCCACTAAAACCCTAATACTCTAGTTGTCCTGTCCCCACTAAAGCCCTGGCTGTCCTGTCTGTCCCCACTAAAGCACTAAAGCCCTGGCCTGTCTGCCCTGTCTGTCCCCACTAAAGCCCTGGCCATGTGTCACTCCTTCCCCCCACAGCAGCACAGGAATGTGCAGAAGGTCTGAATAGACCAGAGCAGGATCAGAATGTGTCCACTTTGCTCTCTCCAGTGAGGTTATGACTGAGGTCTGCTGTTTGTTGTAAGGGGTTTAGTGTTGTGAGTGTTGGCTTGGGGCTGCTGGTCCATAACCCTGGACTATTGTGACGGACACATCATCTATTTACACTGGAATCTCTCCTGTTTGATACGGATATGTCTGTCCTTTCATTATGTCACCGGCGGTGTGGTTCTGGACTGGGCCTGTCAGTCTGGTTTCATTATGTCAAGGTCGGTGTGGTTCTGGACTGGGCCTGTCAGTCTGGTTTTATTATGTCAAGGTCGGTGTGGTTCTGGACTGGGCCTGTCAGTCTGGTTTCATTATGTCACCGGCGGTGTCGTTGTGGTTCTGGATTGGGCCTGTCAGTCTGGTTTCATTATGTCGTTGTGGTTCTGGACTGGGCCTGTCAGTCTGGTTTCATTATGTCACCGGCGGTTCTGGACTGGGCCTGTCAGTCTGGTTTCTGTGTCTAAGCTCGGTGCCTCATTTGGAGCTCGTGGGCCCAACTATGTTGTCCATCAGTGTATCTGGCTACTGGAGTGTCTCTGATCCTCATCTGGAAGGGATTTATCTGAAGGTGTAGGAGGTCTTGTGTTCGTCTTGGCCTGGACCTCGTCTCACGCTGCCAGACACCATTATTACTGAGAGGTCATTGAGAGAGACTGTAGGCGTGCCACTCTGGCTGTGGGTGGCGTGTTCTCTCACCACCCGACATATATGGGCCTGTCTGTGGGTCTAGTTGAAGCCCACTAGGGTGGCTGTAAAATGGAGACCCACAGAGTAGTACCACTGGTAACTGAGCAAAGGTGCTGTCTTACGTCCGCCAGAGAGGAGGAAACCCTCCCTGTTGTATCTGAGGGTCAGTCAGTCAGCCAGGAGGCAACCCTCCCTGTTGTATCTGAGGGCCAGTCAGTCAGCCAGGAGGCAACCCTCCCTGTTGTATCTGAGGGCCAGTCAGTCAGGAGGCAACCCTCCCTGTTGTATCTGAGGGCCAGTCAGTCAGCCAGGAGGCAACCCTCCCTGTTGTATCTGAGGGCCAGTCAGTCAGCCAGGAGGCAACCCTCCCTGTTGTATCTGAGGGTCAGTCAGTCAGGAGGCAACCCTCCCTGTTGTATCTGAGGGCCAGTCAGTCAGGAGGCAACCCTCCCTGTTGTATCTGAGGGCCAGTCAGTCAGGAGGCAACCCTCCCTGTTGTATCTGAGGGCCAGTCAGTCAGGAGGCAACCCTCCCTGTTGTATCTGAGGGCCAGTCAGTCAGGAGGCAACCCTCCCTGTTGTATCTGAGGGCCAGTCAGTCAGTCAGGAGGCAACCCTCCCTGTTGTATCTGAGGGTCAGTCAGTCAGGAGGCAACTCCCCCTGTTGTATCTGAGGGTCAGTCAGTAAATATTTAACCAGTGGTAACAGGTTTGGGAAATGATTTTCTGGGCGTTCTAAAGGTCCAGTAATCCACTGTGTGGTTTTGAATGTTTGCCAGTGAGTCAATGTCTGTGGGCCACTGTCAGCAAATTCACTTCCTACTCAGAACTACATGTTCTCTCTGTCAGGATTCCCGTCCCTCACAGCGTTCTTTCACAGGGAAGGTTGTTTTGACTTATCAAGTGTTTCTGGAGAGAACTCAGGAGCTCTTCTAGAGAATTTAAGAGCTCTATGGAGAGAACTTAACGGTCTGAGTCCCTGTAGATCTGTCGTGACTGAGTCTCAGGGTATCTGAGATCACATGATGGGAGGTCTGGGGGGGGTGGACGGGAGATCTGGGGGAGGGGGTGGACGGGAGATCTGGGGGAGGGGGTGGACGGGAGGTCTGGGGGAGGGGGTGGACGGGAGGTCTGGGGGGGAGGTGGACGGGAGGTCTGGGGGGGGTGGACGGGAGGTCTGGGGGGGGGTGGACGGGAGGTCTGGGGGGGAGGTGGACGGGAGGTCTGGGGGGGGGTGGACGGGAGGTCTGGGGGGGAGGTGGACGGGAGGTCTGGGTGGGGGTGGACGGGAGGTCTGGGGGGGAGGTGGACGGGAGGTCTGGGGGGGGGAGGTGGGGGGGAGGTCTGGGGGGGAGGTGGACGGAAGGTCTGGGGGAGGTAGAAGGGATGAGATCTCAGCTTGTTGAAGGGTGCTGATGCTAGATGGTATCTTCCTGCGGTTGTATGGTGAAGGGTGCTCTCTCTCTCGCTCAGGCACATTTTCTCAGGCCTGTGCTCAGCTGGTTCTAGTCTATCGTCTTAATAAAGCCATGTGAGGAGTTTGAATAAGCTCCTCTCTGCTGACTTCAGTTCTTGTCCAGATGAGCTGAGTGTTTCGTTCTGCGAGGATACTGAAACCCTGTCTGGAGACGGGCTAGCTAGTTGACCTGTCCCCCCCCCCCCCATCAGAATAACACAGTACTACTTACTCTCTACATCTGCTCCTGGTGATGAACACATACCAACCAGTACAGCTGTCAGGACAATCTGACTGAAATGCAATATCCTCTATTCTCTCTGTCTTTTTTGGAAAGCACTGTCCTTCTCTCACTCGTCGTTTGTTTTCGGGAGAAACCTCTTGTGCTATTTCACCGTAGTCGTTAGGGTTCAGAGCCCTAAAGGACGAACTGCACAATGGTCTTTTGAAGTGGGTTAGGAGGTAATATCCTGGTGGAAGAGCTGAGGGCTCTTCTCGTCAGAAGGCTGTTCTGTAGAGGACTATAGGGTAATTCCACAGTAAAGGACTATAGGGTAATTCCACAGTAAAGGACTATAGGGTAATTCCACAGTAAAGGACTATAGGGTAATTCCACAGTAAAGGACTATAGGGTAGTTCCACAGTAAAGGACTATAGGGTAGTTCCACAGTAAAGGGCTATAGGGTAGTTCCACAGTAAAGGGCTATAGGGTAGTTCCACAGTAAAGGGCTATAGGGTAGTTCCACAGTAAAGGGCTATAGGGTAGTTCCACAGTAAAGGGCTATAGGGTAGTTCCACAGTAAAGGACTATAGGGTAGTTCCACAGTAAAGGACTATAGGGTAATTCCACAGTAAAGGAATTGCTCTGAGGATCAGATGTGTCACTTAAAGCTGCTGTGTGTCACTTTTTTGGGCTACCTGACCAAATTCACATAGAAATGTGTGTTATAGATATGTCATTCTCATTGAAAGCAAGTCTCTAAGAAGCCGTAGATCTGTTCTATGTGCGCTATTTCTATACTTCCTGTTCTTAAGTTCATTTTTTGCGTCTTTTACTTTCGGTTTTGTACACCAGCTGAGAATACAATAATATGGTTACGGAAAATATATTTCACAGCGGTTTTAGACGGTACAATGATTATCTATATTATGCATTGCTTGTTTTGTCACAAACTGAAAATTAGGTGAAATATTAGAAGTTTAGCAACCAGGAAATGGAGATATTTCTACATAGTGCACCTTTAAAACAAAATGTCTGCCAAACAAAAAACATAGATTTTTAAAGTTGAACAAACCATACAACTCTATGCACAATGATTACTTTTAACAATTCATATTGAACATTCATATTAGACGGTACGCTGGGCAGCAGCGGGGGACGGTGCGCTGGGCGGCAGCGGGGGACGGCGCGCTGGGCGGCAGCGGGGGACGGCGCGCGACGGCGCAGCGGGGGACGGCGCGCTGGGCGGCAGCGGGGGACGGCGCGCTGGGCGGCAGCGGGGGACGGCGCGCTGGGCGGCAGCGGGGGACGGTGCGCTGGGCGTTTTGAATACTTGTTAACAGTTTCTTCCGTCTCTCTTCTCCTCAGACTGACAGAACCTGGAGCCCCTCTGAGCCCCGAAGCCCCCAGGAAAGGACTGACGACAACCACCATGGCTTAAACCCTGCGTGCCTTCCTAGACACCTGTCCCCCTCTCCCCTGTCCCCAACCCCACCCCCAGTCTCTCCCTCTCCCCCCCCTCCCCGGCCTCCCTAACCCTGTCCATGTGAGGGGTTGGGCAGCCCCCCCCCCCCCCCCCCCCCCAGAATCCCTCTGGAGACATGATGAACCTCCAGAAGCACCAAACCATGGACTCTGACCGGGACCTTCAGTCCTCCTCCTCAGTCAGCCTGCCCTCCGTCAAGAAGGCCCCCAAGACAAGACGCCTGTCTGTGGGGAACCTGTTCAGACGGCGCCGGGACCCCAGGAGGAAGTCCAAGGAGCTCGGAGGAGGAGGAGAAGGAGAAGGAGGAGGAGGGGTGGATGGCATCGCCAGCACAGACGGCACCCACTCAGACCTCATACTAAACGATAAGAACTCTGCTTTCTCAGTAGCAGGAGCTGCCTGCACCTCCTCCCTAGGGGCGTCGTCGTCCTCCTCCTCCTCTTCCTCCCGGGGTGGAGAGCTGCTCGAGTGCCCTCTGTGCCTTCTACGTCACTCTCGGGACAGTTTCCCAGACATCATGACCTGTCACCACCGCTCCTGTGCCGATTGCCTGCGCCAATACTTACGGATAGAGATCAGTGAGTCGCGCGTCAACATCAGCTGTCCAGAGTGCTCTGAGCGGTTCAACCCCCACGACATCCGCATCATCCTGGGAGACCAGCCCCTCATGGAGAAGTACGAGGAGTTCATGTTGAGGCGATGGCTGGTGGCCGACCCAGACTGCCGCTGGTGCCCCGCCCCCGACTGCGGGTAAGAACCTGAGCTCAGACACACAGGGCAGACTGCTGGTAAGAACAGAACCTGAGCTCAGACACACAGGGCAGACTGCTGGTAAGAACAGAACCTGAGCTCAGACACACAGGGCAGACTGCTGGTAAGAACAGAACCTGAGCTCAGACACACAGGGCAGACTGCTGGTAAGAACCTCAGCTCAGACACACACACAGGGCAGACTGCTGGTAAGAACAGAACCTGAGCTCAGACACACACACAGGGCAGACTGCTGGTAAGAACAGAACCTGAGCTCAGACACACAGGGCAGACTGCTGGTAAGAACAGAACCTGAGCTCAGACACACAGGGCAGACTGCTGGTAAGAACCTCAGCTCAGACACACACACAGGGCAGACTGCTGGTAAGAACAGAACCTGAGCTCAGACACACACACAGGGCAGACTGCTGGTAAGAACAGAACCTGAGCTCAGACACACACACAGGGCAGACTGCTGGTAAGAACAGAACCTGAGCTCAGACACACAGGGCAGACTGCTGGTAAGAACAGAACCTGAGCTCAGACACACAGGGCAGACTGCTAGTAAGAACAGAACCTGAGCTCAGACACACAGGGCAGACTGCTGGTAAGAACAGAACCTGAGCTCAGACACACAGGGCAGACTGCTGGTAAGAACAGAACCTGAGCTCAGACACACAGGGCAGACTGCTGGTAAGAACCTCAGCTCAGACACACAGGGCAGACTGCGGGTACTGCACAAACCTCAATGCTGTTTTCAATTGGTTAATGTTGAGCGGTAGATTTCGACTTGCATTTTTACTTAAAGTGATCTTGACTCAGAAAAGGGTGGTGACCACTGGTCTAAGAGAATGCTTTGAACCAAAGACAATGCTTTTGGTTTTTGATGTATTTAACCCAATTTTATTGTTAATTACCCATTCTGACACTGTCTAACTCCTTGCTAAGAGTCTGTGAGGTCACTGGCTGTAGGTGCTGATGTGAAGAGTGTGCAGTCATCAGCATACAAAGTAATTTTAGCTTATTTTAAGACAAGGGGCAAATCATTTGTAAAAAAAGAGTAACAGCCCAAGGCAACTGCCCTGAGGGACACCGCACATACAGTGCCTTCGGAAAGTATTCAGACCCCTTGAAGTTTTTCTAAATTTTGTTACGGCCCTTTTCTAAAATGGATAAAACATTTTATTGCTATGAGACTCGAAATTGAGCTCAGGTGCATCCTGTTTCCGTTAAACTTCCTTGAGATGTTTCTACAACTTGATTGGAGTCCACCTGTGGTAAATTCAATTGATTGGACATAATTTCGAAAGACAAAGCCATGAGGTCGAAGGAATTGTCCGTAGAGCTCAGAGACAGGATTGTGCCGAGGCACAGATTTGGGGAAGGCTGCCAAAACAATTCTGCAGCCTTGAAGGTTCCCAAGAACACAGTGGCCTCCATTCTTAAATGGAAGAAGTTTGGGACCACCAAGACTCTTCCTAGAGCTGGTCGCCAGGAAAAACTGAGCAATCGGGGGAGAAGGGCCTTGGTCAGGGAGGTGACCAAGAACCCCATGGTGACTCTTACAGCGCTCCAGAGTTTCTCTGTGGAGATGGGAGAACCAGAAGGACAACCATCTCTGCAGCACTCCACCAATCAAGGCCTTTATGGTGGAGTGGCCAGACGGAAGCCGCTCCTCAGTAAAAGGCACATGACAGCCCGCTTGGAGTTTGCCAAAAGTCACCTAAAGGACTTTCAAACCATGAGAAACAAGATTCTCTAGTCTGATTAAACCAACATTGAAGTCTTTGGCCTGAATGCCAAGCGTCACGTCTGGAAGAAACCAGTCACCATCCCTACGGTGAAACATGGGGGTGGCAGCATCATGCTGTGGGGATGTTTTTCAGAGGCAGGGACTGGGAGACTAGTCAGGATCGAGGCAAAGATGAACGGTGCAAAGCACAGAGAGATCATTGATGAAAACCTGCTCCAGAGCACTCAGGACCTCAGACATGGACGAAGGTTCACCTTCCAACAAGAAAACAATCCTGAGCAGATGGTGGTCAGTGCAGATACATTTTTTTGGTAGCTGAAGGAATTATTGGATTTTCTTACCCAAATATGACCATTTGATCATTTCTAAGGTCATAAATCCCCGTATGAATATGGTTTAGTTTGTTTACCAAAGTAATTGATTACTTTCTGCAAGTTATTCACCTCTAAAACAATTAAGTTAGCCATATCCGCTAGCTAGCTCAAAAACTAGCTTGTCTAATGTTACATGGAAACTTCCAGAACAAAAAGAAAAGAAATGGAAAATCATCAGATGGACAATTAACAGCAAAAGATGGTGGTATGGTTTTGGGTACTGAATTAACTTCTAATTCATTAGATAACACTGTAGTCAAGGTATCTATTGAACCATCCAATTCTTACTGATCATAAAGTTATATTCTTATCTTTCAATATGAATGGATCTGAACTTAATAAACTGAGAGTTATTGGAAACTCAATAGTAGACTGTTGGAAGAGGATCATTTCAAGATGGATGCCAAAGATATTATACAAGAACATTGGAGGAAATCACAACTATTTAAGTCTTATGGAAAATATTTGGAATGAATGAAGTATGAAATTAGACTAACGGCCATGAAAAGAGGTAAAGAAATTGCTGCGGATTAAAAGATTAAGGGAAGATAAACTTGTTAAGGAAATTCTTTCTCTAATCTCTATGGAGGACCTTGATGAAGAAGGAAAGGGTCAGTTATTTACTTTACAACTAGAAATGAAGGATCTAGGAATGTATGAAGAGAGAGCTAAAATTGGGCATTTTTAAAAGATCAAGAAGGAGATGGTTGGAGGAAGGTGAGGGGGGGAAAAAACACTTTTACAATTTAGAGAAATTCTGAATTTCCATCTATTCATAAGCTCAATATAGATGGCGAAGATAATGAAAACCCCGAAGATATTTCCAAATATGTTTCATAATTCTATGGTAACCTTTATATCAGTAATGCCTGTCCTACAAGTGACATATCTGCCTGTCCTGACTCTGTCAAAGACGATGCAAAATTCATAGACTTCCAAAAGTCTTGTGATTAATTTATTTCTATTAATGAAATACATTTTTTTTTTAACCAGCATGTTAAATTATCCTATGAAACTTCACAGAGATTCAACATTAGATGCGGAATTAAACAAGGATGTCCAATTTCTCCTTATTTTTTATTGGTCACACAAGTTATGGCACTTCATATCAATAAGGATAGTCTTAGGGGTGTTATGACACTTCATATCAATAAGGATAGTTTTAGGGGTGTTATGGCACTTCATATCATTAAGGATCGTTTTAGGGGTGTTATGGCACTTCATACCAATAAGGATAGTTTTAGGGGTGTTATGGCACTTCATATCAATAAGGATAGTTTTAGGGCTGTTATGACACTTCATATCATTAAGGATCGTTTTAGGGGTGTTATGGCACTTCATACCAATAAGGATCGTTTTAGGGGTGTTATGACACTTCATATCAATAAGGATCGTTTTAGGGGTGTTATGACACTTCATATCAATAAGGATAGTTTTAGGGGTGTTATGGCACTTCATATCAATAAGGATAGTTTTAGGGGTGTTATGGCACTTCATATCAATAAGGATAGTTTTAGGGGTATTCCCATACAAGATAAAGAGAGAACATGTTCACAATTGGCTGACGCCATTTTTTTGTTGTTGTTGTTGAAAGATCATAATGAAGTCAGGAAAGCTATTGAGTGTTTTAATGCCTTTTCACATGTATCAGGTTTATCTCTGAATATCAGGAAATGTGAATGATTTGTGTTGTTGAGATGGCCGCCACCCGGCTCAGGTTGCTTGGTGTCTGGCACAACAACCTGCTTCCTCTGACTCACTGAACAAGTATTGGACGACATTTCATGTAATGTCTACTACTAACAACAGCTCTGTAGTCAGTCTGTTCTGTATTAACTGTCTGGTTTCACCGTGCAGTTGAAAGCGCTGCTGGTCAGAGGGGATTTGGGGAACCTGAGGTCAGTCCAGAGTCCAGCCTGTAGAGAGGGACTGACTGAGAGGAGAGAACGCACATGTTGGAGCAGCCAGCTCTGGGAAGGAGGGGCCGATGGTTCCAGCTGAACTTTAGCCCTGCTGGGCTGGGTGGGGCTGGGTGTGAAGAGTACAGGGCTGGAGCAGGAGAGAGACTGGCTACACTATGGGCCAAAACCACACACTCAAGCCTCCCTATGGGCCAAACCAACCGTCACTATGGGCCAAACCAACCGTCCTCCCAGTCCTCTTCTCCCTGTCTCACTATGGGCCAAACCAACCGTCACTATGGGCCAAACCAACCGTCCTCCCAGTCCTCTTCCTGTCTCACTATGGGCCAAACCAACCGTCCTCCCAGTCCTCTTCCTGTCTCACTATGGGCCAAACCAACCGTCACTATGGGCCAAACCAACCGTCCTCCCGGTCCTCTTCTCCCTGTCTCACTATGGGCTAAACCAACCGTCCTCTTCTCCCTGTCTCACTATGGGCTAAACCAACCGTCCTCTTCTCCCTGTCTCACTATGGGCTAAACCAACCGTCCTCTTCTCCCTGTCTCACTATGGGCTAAACCAACCGTCCTCTTCTCCCTGTCTCACTATGGGCCAAACCAACCGTCACTATGGGCCAAACCAACCGTCCTCCCGGTCCTCTTCTCCCTGTCTCACTATGGGCTAAACCAACCGTCCTCTTCTCCCTGTCTCACTATGGGCTAAACCAACCGTCCTCTTCTCCCTGTCTCACTATGGGCTAAACCAACCGTCCTCTTCTCCCTGTCTCACTATGGGCTAAACCAACCGTCCTGCCGTTCCTCTTCTCCCTGTCTCACTATGGGCTAAACCAACCGTCCTCTTCTCCCTGTCTCACTATGGGCCAAACCAACCGTCCTCTTCTCCCTGTCTCACTATGGGCCAAACCAACTGTCCTCCATGATGCTATTAACATGAGACAGCAACAACCAGTTCTGTCAGGCCTTTTTAAACCAGGCTTTTTCTCCCCCCCCCCCTAAACCTGCTGACTGAGTAAGAATGGACTTTGGCTGGATCCGCGGCTGCTGTCTTTTAGTCATTGACCTGCTGGAAAGGAGAGGAAGGAGCAAGGAAGGAGAGACGAGGTCCTCCCTCAGTGGTGTGAGAGGGCCAGCGGTCCGTCCATTAGCCTACTGTCTAAATCATTTAGCAGATGCTCTTATCCAGAGCGATTTACAGAAGCAGTTAGGGTGAAGTGGAAGGAGAGACGAGGTCCTCCCTCAGTGGTGTGAGAGGGCCGGCGGTCCGTCCATTAGCCTACTGTCTAAATCATTTAGCAGATGCTCTTATCCAGAGCGATTTACAGAAGCAGTTAGGGTGAAGTGCCTTGCTCAAGGGCACATCAATATATTTTTTTATTCCACCTAGTCTGCTCGTGGATTCGAACCAGCAACCTTTTGGTTACTGGCCCAACGCTCTTAACCGCTAGGCTACCTGCCGGCCTATAGATTACATCATCAGCGTGATGCTGCAGGCTGGCCTGGCTCCTATATATTACATCATCAGCGTGATGCTGCAGGCTGGCCTGGCTCCTATAGATTACATCATCAGCGTGATGCTGCAGGCTGGCCTGGCTCCTATAGATTACATCATCAGCGTGATGCTGCAGGCTGGCCTGGCTCCTATAGATTACATCATCAGCGTGATGGTGCAGGCTGGCCTGGCTCCTATAGATTACATCATCAGCATGATGCTGCAGGCTGGCCTGGCTCCTATATATTACATCAGCATGATGCTGCAGGCTGGCCTGGCTCCTATATATTACATCAGCGTGATGCTGCAGGCTGGCCTGGCTCCTATATATTACATCATCAGCGTGATGCTGCAGGCTGGCCTGGCTCCTATATATTACATCATCAGCGTGATGCTGCAGGCTGGCCTGGCTCCTATATATTACATCATCAGCGTGATGCTGCAGGCTGGCCTGGCTCCTATAGATTACATCATCAGCGTGATGCTGCAGGCTGGCCTGGCTCCTATAGATTACATCATCAGCGTGATGCTGCAGGCTGGCCTGGCTCCTATAGATTACATCATCAGCGTGATGCTGCAGGCTGGCCTGGCTCCCTCCCTGCCTCCCTGCCTCCCTACCTCCCTACCTGCCTCCCTCCCTCCCTCCCTGCCTCCCTCCCTCCCTCCCTACCTGCCTCCCTGCCTCCCTCCCTCCCTCCCTACCTGGCTCTGCGGTACAGGACAGTCAGTAATCCCCTGGACATGTTCTGTGTAAAGTTGGTAGCTGTCTAATTCCCTTCCTGACTGGGTGTTGGCAGAAAGCCAGGTCCAGGGTGTCTGTTGTACCACGAGGCTGGAATAGGGAGGGAGCGGGACGGGGTGGGAGGGACGGAGAGGGAGGCAGGGACGGAGAGGGAGGCAGGGACAGGGAGGGAGGGACGGAGAGGGGGGGGGGAGGGACGGAGAGGAGGGAGGGAGGGACAGGGAGGGAGGCAGGGACAGGGAGGGAGGGAGGGAGGGACGGAGAGGAGGGAGGGAGGGACAGGGAGGGAGGGGGAGGGACAGGGAGGGAGGGAGGGAGGGACGGAGAGGGACGGACGGAGAGGGAGGGAGGGAGGGACGGACGGAGAGGGAGGGATGGAGGGACAGGGAGGGACGGACGGAGAGGGAGGGAGGGACGGACAGTTTAAAAACCACATGTTTAGTTTTGCCCGTATTCAGCACAAGTTTTAAATCAGCAAGGGATACATTACCCTCAGGATAATCATTTGGGGACTTGTTCCACCTCCGTTGGTCTCTGTTGTTCCCCCCAGTCTCTCCCCTCTGTCTTTATAGTCGTTGGTCTCTGTAGTTCCCCCCAGTCTCTACCCTCTGTCTTTATAGCCGTTGGTCTCTGTAGTTCCCCCCCAGTCTCTCCCCTCTGTCTTTATAGTCGTTGGTCTCTGTAGTTCCCCCCAGTCTCTCCCCTCTGTCTTTATAGTCGTTGGTCTCTGTAGTTCCCCCCAGTCTCTCTGTCTTTATAGCCGTTGGTCTCTGTAGTTCCCCCCAGTCTCTCCCCTCTGTCTTTATAGTCGTTGGTCTCTGTAGTTCCCCCCAGTCTCTCTGTCTTTATAGCCGTTGGTCTCTGTAGTTCCCCCCAGTCTCTCCCCTCTGTCTTTATAGTCGTTGGTCTCTGTAGTTCCCCCCAGTCTCTACCCTCTGTCTTTATAGTCGTTGGTCTCTGTAGTTCCCCCCAGTCTCTCCCCTCTGTCTTTATAGTCGTTGGTCTCTGTAGTTCCCCCCAGTCTCTCCCCTCTGTCTTTATAGCCGTTGGTCTCTGTAGTTCCCCCCAGTCTCTCCCCTCTGTCTTTATAGTCGTTGGTCTCTGTAGTTCCCCCCAGTCTCTACCCTCTGTCTTTATAGCCGTTGGTCTCTGTAGTTCCCCCCAGTCTCTCCCCTCTGTCTTTATAGCCGTTGGTCTCTGTAGTTCCCCCCAGTCTCTCTGTCTTTATAGTCGTTGGTCTCTGTAGTTCCCCCCAGTCTCTACCCTCTGTCTTTATAGTCGTTGGTCTCTGTAGTTCCCCCCAGTCTCTACCCTCTGTCTTTATAGTCGTTGGTCTCTGTAGTTCCCCCCAGTCTCTCTGTCTTTATAGTCGTTGGTCTCTGTAGTTCCCCCCAGTCTCTCTGTCTTTATAGCCGTTGGTCTCTGTAGTTCCCCCCAGTCTCTCCCCTCTGTCTTTATAGTCGTTGGTCTCTGTAGTTCCCCCCAGTCTCTACCCTCTGTCTTTATAGTCGTTGGTCTCTGTAGTTCCCCCCAGTCTCTCCCCTCTGTCTTTATAGTCGTTGGTCTCTGTAGTTCCCCCCAGTCTCTCCCCTCTGTCTTTATAGTCGTTGGTCTCTGTAGTTCCCCCCAGTCTCTCTGTCTTTATAGCCGTTGGTCTCTGTAGTTCCCCCCAGTCTCTCCCCTCTGTCTTTATAGTCGTTGGTCTCTGTAGTTCCCCCCAGTCTCTCCCCTCTGTCTTTATAGCCGTTGGTCTCTGTAGTTCCCCCCAGTCTCTACCCTCTGTCTTTATAGTCGTTGGTCTCTGTAGTTCCCTCCAGTCTCTCTGTCTTTATAGTCGTTGGTCTCTGTAGTTCCCCCCAGTCTCTCTGTCTTTATAGTCGTTGGTCTCTGTAGTTCCCCCCAGTCTCTACCCTCTGTCTTTATAGTCGTTGGTCTCTGTAGTTCCCCCCAGTCTCTACCCTCTGTCTTTATAGCCGTTGGTCTCTGTAGTTCCCCCCAGTCTCTCTGTCTTTACAGTCGTTGGTCTCTGTAGTTCCCCCCAGTCTCTCCCCTCTGTCTTTATAGCCGTTGGTCTCTGTAGTTCCCCCAGTCTCTCCCCTCTGTCTTTATAGTCGTTGGTCTCTGTAGTTCCCTCCAGTCTCTCTGTCTTTATAGCCGTTGGTCTCTGTAGTTCCCCCCAGTCTCTCCCCTCTGTCTTTATAGCCGTTGGTCTCTGTAGTTCCCCCCAGTCTCTCTGTCTTTATAGCCATTGGTCTCTGTAGTTCCCCCCAGTCTTTCCCCTCTGTCTTTATAGTCGTTGGTCTCTGTAGTTCCCCCCAGTCTCTCTGTCTTTATAGCCGTTGGTCTCTGTAGTTCCCCCCAGTCTCTCCCCTCTGTCTTTATAGTCGTTGGTCTCTGTAGTTCCCTCCAGTCTCTCTGTCTTTATAGTCGTTGGTCTCTGTAGTTCCCCCCAGTCTCTCCCCTCTGTCTTTATAGCCGTTGGTCTCTGTAGTTCCCCCCAGTCTCTCCTCTCTGTCTTTATAGCCGTTGGTCTCTGTAGTTCCCCCCAGTCTCTCCCCTCTGTCTTTATAGTCGTTGGTCTCTGTAGTTCCCCCCAGTCTCTACCCTCTGTCTTTATAGCCGTTGGTCTCTGTAGTTCCCCCCAGTCTCTCTGTCTTTATAGTCGTTGGTCTCTGTAGTTCCCCCCAGTCTCTCTGTCTTTATAGTCGTTGGTCTCTGTAGTTCCCCCCAGTCTCTCCCCTCTGTCTTTATAGTCGTTGGTCTCTGTAGTTCCCCCCAGTCTCTACCCTCTGTCTTTATAGTCGTTGGTCTCTGTAGTTCCCCCCAGTCTCTCCCCTCTGTCTTTATAGTCGTTGGTCTCTGTAGTTCCCCCCAGTCTCTCCCCTCTGTCTTTATAGCCGTTGGTCTCTGTAGTTCCCCCCAGTCTCTCTGTCTTTATAGCCGTTGGTCTCTGTAGTTCCCCCCAGTCTTTCCCCTCTGTCTTTATAGCCGTTGGTCTCTGTAGTTCCCCCCAGTCTCTCTGTCTTTATAGCCGTTGGTCTCTGTAGTTCCCCCAGTCTCTACCCTCTGTCTTTATAGTCGTTGGTCTCTGTAGTTCCCCCCAGTCTCTCCCCTCTGTCTTTATAGCCGTTGGTCTCTGTAGTTCCCCCCAGTCTCTCTGTCTTTATAGCCGTTGGTCTCTGTAGTTCCCCCCAGTCTCTCCCCTCTGTCTTTATAGTCGTTGGTCTCTGTAGTTCCCCCCAGTCTCTACCCTCTGTTTTTATAGTCGTTGGTCTCTGTAGTTCCCCCCAGTCTCTACCCTCTGTCTTTATAGTCGTTGGTCTCTGTAGTTCCCCCCAGTCTCTCTGTCTTTATAGCCGTTGGTCTCTGTAGTTCCCCCCAGTCTCTACCCTCTGTCTTTATAGTCGTTGGTCTCTGTAGTTCCCCCCAGTCTCTACCCTCTGTCTTTATAGCCGTTGGTCTCTGTAGTTCCCCCCAGTCTCTACCCTCTGTCTTTATAGTCGTTGGTCTCTGTAGTTCCCCCCAGTCTCTCTGTCTTTATAGCCGTTGGTCTCTGTTGTTCCCCCCAGTCTCTCTGTCTTTATAGCCGTTGGTCTCTGTAGTTCCCCCCAGTCTCTACCCTCTGTCTTTATAGCCGTTGGTCTCTGTAGTTCCCCCCAGTCTCTACCCTCTGTCTTTATAGTCGTTGGTCTCTGTAGTTCCCCCCAGTCTCTCTGTCTTTATAGCCGTTGGTCTCTGTTGTTCCCCCCAGTCTCTCTGTCTTTATAGCCGTTGGTCTCTGTAGTTCCCCCCAGTCTCTACCCTCTGTCTTTATAGTCGTTGGTCTCTGTAGTTCCCCCCAGTCTCTACCCTCTGTCTTTATAGTCGTTGGTCTCTGTAGTTCCCCCCAGTCTCTCCCCTCTGTCTTTATAGCCGTTGGTCTCTGTAGTTCCCCCCAGTCTCTGTAGTTCCCCCCCAGTCTCTCCCCTCTGTCTTTATAGTCGTTGGTCTCTGTAGTTCCCCCCAGTCTCTCTGTCTTTATAGCCGTTGGTCTCTGTAGTTCCCCCAGTCTCTCCCCTCTGTCTTTATAGTCGTTGGTCTCTGTAGTTCCCCCCAGTCTCTCCCCTCTGTCTTTATAGTCGTTGGTCTCTGTAGTTCCCCCCAGTCTCTCCCCTCTGTCTTTATAGCCGTTGGTCTCTGTAGTTCCCCCCCAGTCTCTCCCCTCTGTCTTTATAGTCGTTGGTCTCTGTAGTTCCCCCCAGTCTCTCTGTCTTTATAGTCGTTGGTCTCTGTAGTTCCCCCCCAGTCTCTACCCTCTGTCTTTATAGCCGTTGGTCTCTGTAGTTCCCCCCAGTCTCTCTGTCTTTATAGCCGTTGGTCTCTGTAGTTCCCCCCAGTCTCTCTGTCTTTATAGTCGTTGGTCTCTGTAGTTCCCCCCAGTCTCAACCCTCTGTCTTTATAGTCGTTGGTCTCTGTAGTTCCCCCCAGTCTCTCTGTCTTTATAGTCGTTGGTCTCTGTAGTTCCCCCCAGTCTCTCCCCTCTGTCTTTATAGTCGTTGGTCTCTGTAGTTCCCCCCCAGTCTCTCCCCTCTGTCTTTATAGTCGTTGGTCTCTGTAGTTCCCCCCAGTTTCTCTGTCTTTATAGTCGTTGGTCTCTGTAGTTCCCCCCTGTCTCTACCCTCTGTCTTTATAGTCGTTGGTCTCTGTAGTTCCCCCCAGTCTCTACCCTCTGTCTTTATAGTCGTTGGTCTCTGTAGTTCCCCCCAGTCTCTCTGTCTTTATAGTCGTTGGTCTCTGTAGTTCCCCCCAGTCTCTCTGTCTTTATAGCCGTTGGTCTCTGTAGTTCCCCCCAGTCTCTCTGTCTTTATAGTCGTTGGTCTCTGTAGTTCCCCCCAGTCTCTCTGTCTTTATAGCCGTTGGTCTCTGTAGTTCCCCCCAGTCTCTCTGTCTTTATAGCCGTTGGTCTCTGTAGTTCCCCCAGTCTCTGTCTTTATAGCCGTTGGTCTCTGTAGTTCCCCCCAGTCTCTCTGTCTTTATAGTCGTTGGTCTCTGTAGTTCCCCCCAGTCTCTCCCCTCTGTCTTTATAGTCGTTGGTCTCTGTAGTTCCCCCCAGTCTCTACCCTCGTTGGTCTCTGTAGTTCCCCCCAGTCTCTACCCTCGTTGGTCTCTGTAGTTCCCCCCAGTCTCTCTGTCTTTATAGCCGTTGGTCTCTGTAGTTCCCCCCAGTCTTTCCCCTCTGTCTTTATAGCCGTTGGTCTCTGTAGTTCCCCCCAGTCTCTCCCCTCTGTCTTTATAGTCGTTGGTCTCTGTAGTTCCCCCCAGTCTCTCTGTCTTTATAGCCGTTGGTCTCTGTAGTTCCCCCCAGTCTCTCTGTCTTTATAGCCGTTGGTCTCTGTAGTTCCCCCAGTCTCTGTCTTTATAGCCGTTGGTCTCTGTAGTTCCCCCCAGTCTCTCTGTCTTTATAGCCGTTGGTCTCTGTAGTTCCCCCAGTCTCTGTCTTTATAGCCGTTGGTCTCTGTAGTTCCCCCCAGTCTCTCTGTCTTTATAGTCGTTGGTCTCTGTAGTTCCCCCCAGTCTCTGTCTTTATAGCCGTTGGTCTCTGTAGTTCCCCCCAGTCTCTACCCTCTGTCTTTATAGTCGTTGGTCTCTGTAGTTCCCCCCAGTCTCTCCCCTCTGTCTTTATAGTCGTTGGTCTCTGTAGTTCCCCCCAGTCTCTCCCCTCTGTCTTTATAGTCGTTGGTCTCTGTAGTTCCCCCCAGTCTCTCTGTCTTTATAGTCGTTGGTCTCTGTAGTTCCCCCCAGTCTCTGCTCTTGGCCGTTCAGTCCTCCTTGCTTGGCTGTTTTTCAGACTGCTGCTCTTAAGTTGTTGGCAGCCACATTTCCTTTGGAACTTTCCCTTCCCTCAGCAGAGCACAGTTACAGCTACTCAGACAGTCTGGTTCTTAGTGTTGAAGCCTGTTTGTTACAGTCCACACAGTCAGTTTGGTTCTTAGTGTTGAAGCCTGTTACAGTCCACACAGCCAGTCTGGTTCCTAGTGTTGAAGCCTGTTTGTTACAGTCCACACAGCCAGTCTGGTTCTTAGTGTTGAAGCCTGTTACAGTCCACACAGCCAGTCTGGTTCTTAGTGTTGAAGCCTGTTACAGTCCACACAGTCAGTCTGGTTCTTAGTGTTGAAGCCTGTTACAGTCCACACAGTCAGTCTGGTTCTTAGTGTTGAAACCTGTTTGTTACAGTCCACACAGTCAGTCTGGTTCTTAGTGTTGAAGCCTGTTACAGTCCACACAGTCAGTATGGTTCTTAGTGTTGAAGCCTGTTTGTTACAGTCCACACAGCCAGTCTGGTTCTTAGTGTTGAAGCCTGTTACAGTCCACACAGTCAGTCTGGTTCTTAGTGTTGAAGCCTGTTTGTTACAGTCCACACAGTCAGTCTGGTTATTAGTGTTGAAGCCTGTTACAGTCCACACAGTCAGTCTGGTTCTTAGTGTTGAAGCCTGTTACAGTCCACACAGTCAGTCTGGTTCTTAGTGTTGAAGCCTGTTTGTTACAGTCCACACAGTCAGTCTGGTTCTTAGTGTTGAAGCCTGTTACAGTCCACACAGTCAGTCTGGTTCTTAGTGTTGAAGCCTGTTTGTTACAGTCCACACAGTCAGTCTGGTTCTTAGTGTTGAAGCCTGTTACAGTCTACACAGTCAGTATGGTTCTTAGTGTTGAAGCCTGTTTGTTACAGTCCACACAGCCAGTCTGGTTCTTAGTGTTGAAGCCTGTTACAGTCCACACAGTCAGTCTGGTTCTTAGTGTTGAAGCCTGTTTGTTACAGTCCACACAGTCAGTCTGGTTATTAGTGTTGAAGCCTGTTACAGTCCACACAGTCAGTCTGGTTCTTAGTGTTGAAGCCTGTTACAGTCCACACAGTCAGTCTGGTTCTTAGTGTTGAAGCCTGTTTGTTACAGTCCACACAGTCAGTCTGGTTCTTAGTGTTGAAGCCTGTTACAGTCCACACAGTCAGTCTGGTTCTTAGTGTTGAAGCCTGTTTGTTACAGTCCACACAGTCAGTCTGGTTCTTAGTGTTGAAGCCTGTTTGTTACAGTCCACACAGTCAGTCTGGTTCTTAGTGTTGAAGCCTGTTTGTTACAGTCCACACAGTCAGTCTGGTTCTTAGTGTTGAAGCCTGTTTGTTACAGTCCACACAGTCAGTCTGGTTCTTAGTGTTGAAGCCTGTTTGTTACAGTCCACACAGTCAGTCTGGTTCTTAGTGTTGAAGCCTGTTACAGTCCACACAGTCAGTCTGGTTCTTAGTGTTGAAGCCTGTTTGTTACAGTCCACACAGTCAGTCTGGTTCTTAGTGTTGAAGCCTGTTACAGTCCACACAGTCAGTCTGGTTCTTAGTGTTGAAGCCTGTTACAGTCCACACAGTCAGTCTGGTTCTTAGTGTTGAAGCCTGTTTGTTACAGTCCACACAGTCAGCCAGCAAGTCAGACGATCAGCCAGTCAGTCAGTCAGTTACATGGGCCTTTAACAGTTAGTAGGGGTGCAACTTCCACTGGGGACGGGGGGACGAGGACATGTCCCCCCCCCCACATTCTGAAATAGCTTTTCTGTACCCCCCCAGTTTTATCATTGGAATGTGATACAAAACGAGGCAACGTTGTGCTTTAGGACCATGGGATGACTCAGTAGGCGGGTAGGCTGTTTGGACTGTTTCTCAGACTGGAAAATATATATCCCCAAATCCCCTCTAACCAATGGGAGTGGTCCAAGCCAGCCCCACCCAGACAGCTGGGTCTCCCCTCTCTCTCTCCTCCCAGAGAGGAGCTCTAAGAGCCCTGGGCCTCCCCTCTCTCTCCTACCAGAGAGGAGTCCTGGGCCTCCCCTCTCTCTCCTACCAGAGAGGGGTCCTGGTCCTCCCCTCTCTCTCCTACCAGAGAGGGGTCCTGGGCCTCCCCTCTCTCTCCTACCAGAGAGGAGCCCTGGGCCTCCCCTCTCTCTCCTCCCAGAGAGGAGCCCTGGGCCTCCCCCCTCTCTCCTACCAGAGAGGAGCTCTAAGAGTCCTGGGCCTCCCCTCTCTCTCCTCCCAGAGAGGAGTCCTGGGCCTCCCCTCTCTCTCCTACCAGAGAGGAGCTCTAAGAGCCCTGGGCCTCCCCTCTCTCTCTCCTACCAGAGAGGAGCTCTAAGAGCCCTGGGCCTCCCCTCTCTCTCTCCTACCAGAGAGGAGCTCTAAGAGCCCTGGGTCTCCCCTCTCTCTCTCGTACCACAGAGGAGCCCTGGGTCTCCCCCCTCTCTCCTACCAGAGAGGAGTCCTGGGTCTCCCCTCTCTCTCCCCTACCAGAGAGGAGCTCTAAGAGTCCTGGTCCTCCCCCCTCTCTCCTCCCAGAGAGGAGTCCTGGGCCTCCCCCCTCTCTCTCCTCCCCGAGAGGAGTCCTGGGCCTCCCCCCTCTCTCTCCTCCCAGAGAGGAGCCCTGGGCCTCCCCCCTCTCTCTCCTCCCAGAGAGGAGCCCTGGGCCTCCCCTCTCTCTCCTCCCAGAGAGGAGCCCTGGTCCTCCCCTCTCTCTCCTCCCAGAGAGGAGCCCTTGTCCTCCCCTCTCTCTCCTCCCAGAGAGGAGCCCTTGTCCTCCCCTCTCTCTCCTCCCAGAGAGGAGCCCTGGTCCTCCCCTCTCTCTCCTCCCAGAGAGGAGCCCTGGTTCTCCCCTCTCTCTCCTCCCAGAGAGGAGCCCTGGGTCTCCCCTCTCTCTCCTGCCAGAGAGGAGTCCTGGGTCTCCCCTCTCTCTCCTACCAGAGAGGAGCCCTGGTCCTCCCCTCTCTCTCCTACCAGAGAGGAGCCCTGGGTCTCCCCTCTCTCTCCTACCAGAGAGGAGCCCTGGGTCTCCCCTCTCTCTCCTGCCAGAGAGGAGCCCTGGGTCTCCCCTCCCTCTCCTACCAGAGAGGAGCCCTGGTCCTCCCCTCTCCTACCAGAGAGGAGCCCTGGGTCTCCCCCCTCTCTCTCCTACCAGAGAGGAGCTCTAAGAGCCCTGGTCCTCACTGAGCCAGCCTCCATCACCACTGATCAGGGTCTCCCCTCTCTCTCCTCCCAGAGAGGAGTCCTGGTCCTCCCCTCTCTCTCCTACCAGAGAGGAGTCCTGGTCCTCACTGAGCCAGCCTCCATCACCACTGATCAGGGTCTCCCCTCTCTCTCCTACCAGAGAGGAGTCCTGGTCCTCACTGAGCCAGCCTCCATCACCACTGATCAGGGTCTCCCCTCTCTCTCCTACCAGAGAGGAGTCCTGGTCCTCACTGAGCCAGCCTCCACCACTGATCAGGGTCTCCCCTCTCTCTCCTCCCAGAGAGGAGTCCTGGTCCTCACTGAGCCAGCCTCCACCACTGATCAGGGTCTCCCCTCTCTCTCCTACCAGAGAGGAGTCCTGGTCCTCCCCTCTCTCTCCTCCCAGAGAGGAGTCCTGGTCCTCACTGAGCCAGCCTCCTTCACCACTGATCAGGGTCTCCCCTCTCTCTCCTACCAGAGAGGAGCCCTGGGTCTCCCCTCTCTCTCCACCCAGAGAGGAGCCCTGGTCCTCCCCTCTCTCTCCTCCCAGAGAGGAGTCCTGGTCCTCACTGAGCCAGCCTCCTTCACCACTGATCAGGGTCTCCCCTCTCTCTCCTACCAGAGAGGAGTCCTGGGCCTCCCCTCTCTCTCCTACCAGAGAGGAGTCCTGGTCCTCCCCTCTCTCTCCTACCAGAGAGGAGCTCTAAGAGTCCTGGTCCTCACTGAGCCAGCCTCCTTCACCACTGATCAGGGTCTCCCCTCTCTCTCCTACCAGAGAGGAGTCCTGGTCCTCCCCTCTCTCTCCTACCAGAGAGGAGCTCTAAGAGTCCTGGTCCTCACTGAGCCAGCCTCCTTCACCACTGATCAGGGTCTCCCCTCTCTCTCCTACCAGAGAGGAGTCCTGGTCCTCCCCTCTCTCTCCTACCAGAGAGGAGCTCTAAGAGTCCTGGTCCTCACTGAGCCAGCCTCCTTCACCACTGATCAGGGTCTCCCCTCTCTCTCCTACCAGAGAGGAGTCCTGGTCCTCCCCTCTCTCTCCTACCAGAGAGGAGCTCTAAGAGTCCTGGTCCTCACTGAGCCAGCCTCCATCACCACTGATCAGGGTCTCCCCTCTCTCTCCTACCAGAGTGGAGTCCTGGTCCTCCCCTCTCTCTCCTACCAGAGAGGAGCCCTGGGCCTCCCCTTTCTCTCCTACCAGAGAGGAGTCCTGGTCCTCCCTTCTCTCTCCTACCAGAGAGGAGTCCTGGTCCTCCCCTCTCTCTCTCCTACCAGAGAGGAGCCCTGGGTCTCCCCCCTCTCTCTTCTACCAGAGAGGAGCTCTAAGAGTCCTGGTCCTCACTGAGCCAGCCAACATCACCACTGATCAGGGCCTAAAATAAAACGTTTTGGTCCACCAGCCGCTGTTGCAGGTAGATTACAAAATCTACCAGCCACTCAGATTTGTCATAATTACATCAACAAAAAAACTTTACAACAAAAAACAAGAAATGTATTAGTATGAAGTAATGTGGTATATTACTGAATTTAATGACTTTTTTTGTCTTTTAATAAAAATATCAGAGACAATGTTTAGCTGCCCAGAGGTAATGGGACCGCTCGAGGTCGAGGCCTGTCACGTGTGTAGGGTGTGTGTGTAGGGTGTGTGTGTGTGTGTGAGAGAGAGATTAGGGAACTGACTGAGGCGTCGTGTTCCCAATCAGTTGAAGCAGCAGACTCCCAAACTAACGTGGAAAAACAACCGAGCTTGTGAACAAAACAATGTAAATAGCCAAGAAACACAAGGACAAAGTCTCACTTTGTAAACTTTCCAGTAAATTAGACCAACTTTTAAGGCCTGTGTGTGCGTAGCGCTTCCAAAAATGAGTCTATCATTACACACATCTCCCCTGTCAGGCTGTGTGAGGTGGGGATCTAGGATCTGTATTTCTATGTGCGATCAGCATCTATGAAACAAAACGGCAGAAACACTTTGAAAACCAAAAAACTGCAGCATTCTAACCTTAACTACCAATATATTTATCATTTTATTTATTTATTTGTATTTATATTATATGTATTTGGCGGGTGTTAATGTCCACGCCCTGCCACTGATCCATCCTGGAGTACCCTGGTCGGCCTTTAACTGGAGTTAATCAGTGAGAGGGGGGCAGCACTGAGCTAGCCTGCAGTTCCCTGGTCGGCCTTTAACTGGAGTTAATCAGTGAGAGGGGGGCAGCACTGAGCTAGCCTGCAGTACCCTGGTCGGCCTTTAACTGGAGTTAATCAGTGAGAGGGGGGCAGCACTGAGCTAGCCTGCAGTACCCCTGGTCGGCCTTTAACTGGAGTTAATCAGTGAGAGGGGGGCAGCACTGAGCTAGCCTGCAGTACCCTGGTCGGCCTTTAACTAGAGTTAATCAGTGAGAGGGGGGGCAGTACTGAGCTAGCCTGCAGTACCCTGGTCGGCCTTTAACTGGAGTTAATCAGTGAGAGGGGGGCAGCACTGAGCTAGCCTGCAGTACCCTGGTCGGCCTTTAACTAGAGTTAATCAGTGAGAGGGGGGCAGTACTGAGCTAGCCTGCATTACCCTGGTCGGCCTTTAACTGGAGTTAATCAGTGAGAGGGGGGCAGCACTGAGCTAGCCTGCAGTACCCTGGTCGGCCTTTAACTAGAGTTAATCAGTGAGAGGGGGGCAGCACTGAGCCAGCCTGCAGTACCCTGGTCGGCCTTTAACTGGAGTTAATCAGTGAGAGGGGGGCAGCACTGAGCCAGCCTGCAGTACCCTGGTCGGCCTTTAACTGGAGTTAATCAGTGAGAGGGGGGCAGCACTGAGCTAGCCTGCAGTACCCTGGTCGGCCTTTAACTGGAGTTAATGAGGGGGGCAGCACTGAGCTAGCCTGCAGTACCCTGGTCGGCCTTTAACTGGAGTTAATCAGTGAGAGGGGGGCAGCACTGAGCTAGCCTGCAGTACCCTGGTCGGCCTTTAACTAGAGTTAATCAGTGAGAGGGGGGCAGTACTGAGCTAGCCTGCAGTCCCCTAGTCGGCCTTTAACTGGAGTTAATCAGTGAGAGGGGGGGCAGCACTGAGCTAGCCTGCAGTACCCTGGTCGGCCTTTAACTAGAGTTAATCAGTGAGAGGGGGGCAGCACTGAGCCAGCCTGCAGTACCCTGGTCGGCCTTTAACTAGAGTTAATCAGTGAGAGGGGGGCAGCACTGAGCCAGCCTGCAGTACCCTGGTCGGCCTTTAACTGGAGTTAATCAGTGAGAGGGGGGCAGCACTGAGCTAGCCTGCAGTACCCTGGTCGGCCTTTAACTAGAGTTAATCAGTGAGAGGGGGGCAGCACTGAGCTAGCCTGCAGTACCCTGGTCGGCCTTTAACTAGAGTTAATCAGTGAGAGGGGGGCAGCACTGAGCTAGCCTGCAGTACCCTGGTCGGCCTTTAACTAGAGTTAATCAGTGAGAGGGGGGCAGTACTGAGCTAGCCTGCAGTCCCCTAGTCGGCCTTTAACTGGAGTTAATCAGTGAGAGGGGGGCAGCACTGAGCTAGCCTGCAGTACCCTGGTCGGCCTTTAACTAGAGTTAATCAGTGAGAGGGGGGCAGCACTGAGCCAGCCTGCAGTACCCTGGTCGGCCTTTAACTGGAGTTAATCAGTGAGAGGGGGGCAGCACTGAGCTAGCCTGCAGTACCCTGGTCGGCCTTTAACTAGAGTTAATCAGTGAGAGGGGGGCAGCACTGAGCTAGCCTGCAGTACCCTGGTCGGCCTTTAACTAGAGTAATCAGTGAGAGGGGGGCAGCACTGAGCCAGCCTGCAGTACCCTGGTCGGCCTTTAACTAGAGTTAATCAGTGAGAGGGGGGCAGCACTGAGCCAGCCTGCAGTATCACTTCCTTGACTTCAAACGCGTGCAATTTAATACTAATAGAATTACACTCTGATTTTTCACTTTGAAATGTATACAAAACAATATCCATTGCATATATATATTTTTTTATGTGAAAAATCTTGAGTCTCAGCGTAAATCCCGTTACTGGTCTTCACATAGGAATGAATGATGTGACGTGATCGATGACTTTGTCCATTTAGTATAGATATAGAGACATTGGTTCTGTCTGAGGGTTGAGAGAGGGAGTCTGTCCTGTCTGTCCTGTCTGTCTGTCTGTCTGTCTGTCTGTCTGTCTGTCTGTCTGTCTGTCTGTCTGTCTGTCTGTCTGTCTGTGTCTGTCTTGAATTAATGCAGCTAGATTTGTTCAGGAAGCTGAATGAGCCTAGCTAGAAACAGGGGTTGTTCAGAGGACTCAGGCAGACTCCTGTACAGAGAGCATTGTATCCCTTTCTGTCCTGTAGTCAAGGTGGATCCCTGACTTGTTCCCCCCCCCCCCTCCAGGTATGCAGTCATTGCCTTTGGCTGCGCCAGCTGTCCTAAGATCACATGTGAGCGTGAGGGTTGTGGCACAGAGTTCTGCTACCACTGTAAGCAGCTGTGGCACCCCGACCAGACGTGTGATGCAGCGCGGCAGCAGAGAGCCCAGAGCCTGAGGCTGCTCACCTTCAGCTCCTCGTCTCTTAGCTACAGCCAGGAGAGTGGAGCTGCAGGTAACTCACACACACACACACACACACACACACACCGAGAGAGATACACACACACACACACACACACACACACACACACACACACACACACACACACACACACACACACACACACACACACACACACCGAGAGAGATACACACACACACACACACCGAGAGAGATACACACACACACACACACACACACACACACACACACACCGAGAGAGATACACACACACACACACACACACCGAGAGAGATACACACACACACACACACACACACACACACACCGAGAGAGATACACACACACACACACACCGAGAGAGATACACACACACACACACACACACACACACCGAGAGAGATACACACACACACACACACACACACACACACACACACACACACACACACACACACACACACACCGAGAGAGATACACACACACACACACACACACACACACCGAGAGAGATACACACACACACACACACACACACACCGAGAGAGATACACACACACACACACACACACACACACACACCGAGAGAGATACACACACACACACACACACACACCGAGAGAGATACACACACACACACACACACACACCGAGAGAGATACACACACACACACACACACACCGAGAGAGATACACACACACACACACACACACACACACACACACACACACACACACACACACACACACACCGAGAGAGATGAACACACACACACCGAGAGAGATGAACACACACACACCGAGAGAGATGAACACACACACCAGGGGAGATGCTTTGAACCAAATACAAAACTTTCAAAACAAATATGTAAACCCGTTGTTTTTAAACTTCCTAAAGTTACTTGAATGACTTTTTAAAACCAGTTGGTCATGTTAACCGAACGTGAACAGTCTGCTGCTTAAAGAGTCTGACGGATAATAACCCCGAAGGAAACTCGCCAAAACCACGGCGCTGGTATAGTGAAAGATCTGAAGTTGTTCAATGGACACAATGCAAATAAACAGGAAGGTGAACCGTCTCCGTGACAACCTGGAGAAGCTGCTCACAGACCATCTAAATCACATAAACAGGAAGGTGAACAGTCTCCATGACAACCCGGTGAACCGTCTCCGTGACAACCTGGAGAAGCTGCTCATAGACCATCTAAATCACATAAACAGGAAGGTGAACAGTCTCCATGACAACCCGGTGAACCGTCTCCATGACAACCTGGAGAAGCTGCTCATAGACCATCTAAATCACATAAACAGGAAGGTGAACCGTCTCCGTGACAACCCGGAGAAGCTGCTCACAGACCATCTAAATCACATAAACAGGAAGGTGAGCGGTCTCCGTGACAACCTGGAGAAGCTGCTCATAGACCATCTAAATCACATAAACAGGAAGGTGAACCGTCTCCGTGACAACCCGGAGAAGCTGCTCACAGACCATCTAAATCACATAAACAGGAAGGTGAGCGGTCTCCGTGACAACCTGGAGAAGCTGCTCATAGACCATCTAAATCACATAAACAGGAAGGTGAACCGTCTCCGTGACAACCCGGTGAACCGTCTCCATGACAACCCGGAGAAGCTGCTCACAGACCATCTTAATCACATAAACAGGAAGGTGAACGGTCTCCATGACAACCCGGAGAAGCTGCTCACAGACCATCTAAATCACATAAACAGGAAGGTGAGCGGTCTCCGTGACAACCTGGAGAAGCTGCTCACAGACCATCTAAATCACATAAACAGGAAGGTGAACGGTCTCCATGACAACCCGGAGAAGCTGCTCACAGACCATCTAAATCACATAAACAGGAAGGTGAGCGGTCTCCGTGACAACCCGGAGAAGCTGCTCATAGACCATCTAACTGTCATGAAGAAAACTGATTTGAAACCGAAGAAGGCCGTGATGGTGTTGACCTGGAAACAGCGCTCCGGAGACCCAATAATAGAACCCAACTAAACGTGTTGTACCCAGACGTGTACAGTATCTACAATACCTATCTATATAACCTTATGGGGACAACGAAGATACAGCAGAAAAAGGTGAAGGAGCTGCTCACCAAGGGTCTGTGCTGGGAGCAGGAGCTGCTCACCAAGGGTCTGTTCTGGGAGCAGGAGCTGCTCACCAAGGGTCTGTGCTGGAGCAGGAGCTGCTCACCGAGGGTCTGTGCTGGGAGCTGCTCACCAAGGGTCTGTTCTGGGAGCAGGAGCTGCTCACCAAGGGTCTGTGCTGGGAGCAGGAGCTGCTCACCAAGGGTCTGTGCTGGAAGCAGGAGCTGCTCACCAAGGGTCTGTGCTGGGAGCAGGAGTTGCTCACCAAGGGTCTGTGCTGGGAGCAGGAGCTGCTCACCAATGGTCTGTGCTGGGAGCAGGAGCTGCTCACCAATGGTCTGTGCTGGGAGCAGGAGTTGCTCACCAAGGGTCTGTGCTGGGAGCAGGAGTTGCTCACCAAGGGTCTGTGCTGGGAGCAGGAGTTGCTCACCAAGGGTCTGTGCTGGGAGCAGGAGCTGCTCACCGAGGGTCTGTGCTGGGAGCTGCTCACCAAGGGTCTGTTCTGGGAGCAGGAGCTGCTCACCAAGGGTCTGTGCTGGGAGCAGGAGCTGCTCACCAAGGGTCTGTGCTGGGAGCAGGAGCTGCTCACCAAGGGTCTGTGCTGGGAGCAGGAGCTGCTCACCAAGGGTCTGTGCTGGGAGCAGGAGCTGCTCACCAAGGGTCTGTGCTGGGAGCAGGAGCTGCTCACCAAGGGTCTGTTCTGGGAGCAGGAGCTGCTCACCAAGGGTCTGTGCTGGGAGCAGGAGCTGCTCACCGAGGGTCTGTGCTGGGAGCTGCTCACCAAGGGTCTGTTCTGGGAGCAGGAGCTGCTCACCAAGGGTCTGTGCTGGGAGCAGGAGCTGCTCACCAAGGGTCTGTGCTGGAAGCAGGAGCTGCTCACCAAGGGTCTGTGCTGGGAGCAGGAGTTGCTCACCAAGGGTCTGTGCTGGGAGCAGGAGCTGCTCACCAATGGTCTGTGCTGGGAGCAGGAGCTGCTCACCAATGGTCTGTGCTGGGAGCAGGAGTTGCTCACCAAGGGTCTGTGCTGGGAGCAGGAGTTGCTCACCAAGGGTCTGTGCTGGGAGCAGGAGTTGCTCACCAAGGGTCTGTGCTGGGAGCAGGAGCTGCTCACCAAGGGTCTGTTCTGGGAGCAGGAGCTGCTCACCAAGGGTCTGTGCTGGGAGCAGGAGCTGCTCACCAAGGGTCTGTGCTGGGAGCAGGAGCTGCTCACCAAGGGTCTGTGCTGGGAGCAGGAGCTGCTCACCAAGGGTCTGTGCTGGGAGCAGGAGCTGCTCACCAAGGGTCTGTGCTGGGAGCAGGAGCTGCTCACCGAGGGTCTGTGCTGGGAGCTGCTCACCAAGGGTCTGTTCTGGGAGCAGGAGCTGCTCACCAAGGGTCTGTGCTGGGAGCAGGAGCTGCTCACCAAGGGTCTGTGCTGGGAGCAGGAGCTGCTCACCAAGGGTCTGTGCTGGGAGCAGGAGCTGCTCACCAAGGGTCTGTGCTGGAGCAGGAGCTGCTCACCAATGGTCTGTGCTGGGAGCAGGAGTTGCTCACCAAGGGTCTGTGCTGGGAGCAGGAGCTGCTCACCAAGGGTCTCTCCTGGGAGCAGGAGCTGCTCACCAAGGGTCTGTGCTGGGAGCAGGAGCTGCTCACCAAGGGTCTGTGCTGGGAGCAGGAGCTGCTCACCAAGGGTCTGTGCTGGGAGCAGGAGCTGCTCATCAAGGGTCTGTGCTGGGAGCAGGAGCTGCTCACCGAGGGTCTGTGCTGGGAGCTGCTCACCAAGGGTCTGTGCTGGGAGCAGGAGCTGCTCACCAAGGGTCTGTGCTGGGAGCAGGAGCTGCTCACCAAGGGTCTGTGCTGGGAGCAGGAGCTGCTCACCAAGGGTCTGTGCTGGGAGCAGGAGCTGCTCACCAAGGGTCTGTGCTGGGAGCAGGAGCTGCTCACCAAGGGTCTGTGCTGGGAGCAGGAGCTGCTCACCAAGGGTCTGTGCTGGGAGCAGGAGCTGCTCACCGAGGGTCTGTGCTGGGAGCTGCTCACCAAGGGTCTGTGCTGGGAGCAGGAGCTGCTCACCAAGGGTCTGTGCTGGGAGCAGGAGCTGCTCACCAAGGGTCTGTGCTGGGAGCAGGAGCTGCTCACCAAGGGTCTGTGCTGGGAGCAGGAGCTGCTCACCAAGGGTCTGTGCTGGGAGCAGGAGCTGCTCACCAATGGTCTGTGCTGGGAGCTGCTCACCGAGGGTCTGTGCTGGAGCAGGAGCTGCTCACCAATGGTCTGTGCTGGGAGCTGCTCACCGAGGGTCTGTGCTGGGAGCAGGAGCTGCTCACCGAGGGTCTGTGCTGGGAGCAGGAGCTGCTCACCAAGGGTCTGTGCTGGGAGCAGGAGCTGCTCACCAAGGGTCTGTGCTGGGAGCAGGAGCTGCTCACCAAGGGTCTGTGCTGGGAGCAGGAGGTGCTCACCAATGGTCTGTGCTGGGAGCTGCTCACCGAGGGTCTGTGCTGGGAGCAGGAGCTGCTCACCAATGGTCTGTGCTGGGAGCTGCTCACCGAGGTCTGTGCTGGGAGCAGGGAGCTGCTCACCGAGGGTCTGTGCTGGGAGCAGGAGCTGCTCACCAAGGGTCTGTGCTGGGAGCAGGAGCTGCTCACCAAGGGTCTGTGCTGGGAGCAGGAGCTGCTCACCAAGGGTCTGTGCTGGGAGCAGGAGCTGCTCACCAAGGGTCTGTGCTGGGAGCAGGAGCTGCTCACCAAGGGTCTGTGCTGGGAGCAGGTGTTGCTCACCAAGGGTCTGTGCTGGGAGCAGGAGCTGCTCACCAAGGGTCTGTGCTGGGAGCTGCTCACCAAGGGTCTGTGCTGGGAGCTGCTCACCAAGGGTCTGTGCTGGGAGCAGGAGCTGCTCACCAAGGGTCTGTGCTGGGAGCAGGAGCTGCTCACCAAGGGTCTGTTCTGGGAGCAGGAGCTGCTCACCAAGGGTCTGTGCTGGAAGCAGGAGCTGCTCACCAAGGGTCTGTGCTGGGAGCAGGAGTTGCTCACCAAGGGTCTGTGCTGGGAGCAGGAGCTGCTCACCAATGGTCTGTGCTGGGAGCAGGAGCTGCTCACCAATGGTCTGTGCTGGGAGCAGGAGTTGCTCACCAAGGGTCTGTGCTGGGAGCAGGAGTTGCTCACCAAGGGTCTGTGCTGGGAGCAGGAGTTGCTCACCAAGGGTCTGTGCTGGGAGCAGGAGCTGCTCACCGAGGGTCTGTGCTGGGAGCTGCTCACCAAGGGTCTGTTCTGGGAGCAGGAGCTGCTCACCAAGGGTCTGTGCTGGGAGCAGGAGCTGCTCACCAAGGGTCTGTGCTGGGAGCAGGAGCTGCTCACCAAGGGTCTGTGCTGGGAGCAGGAGCTGCTCACCAAGGGTCTGTGCTGGGAGCAGGAGCTGCTCACCAAGGGTCTGTGCTGGGAGCAGGAGCTGCTCACCGAGGGTCTGTGCTGGGAGCTGCTCACCAAGGGTCTGTTCTGGGAGCAGGAGCTGCTCACCAAGGGTCTGTGCTGGGAGCAGGAGCTGCTCACCAAGGGTCTGTGCTGGGAGCAGGAGCTGCTCACCAAGGGTCTGTGCTGGGAGCAGGAGCTGCTCACCAAGGGTCTGTGCTGGGAGCAGGAGCTGCTCACCAATGGTCTGTGCTGGGAGCAGGAGTTGCTCACCAAGGGTCTGTGCTGGGAGCAGGAGCTGCTCACCAAGGGTCTCTCCTGGGAGCAGGAGCTGCTCACCAAGGGTCTGTGCTGGGAGCAGGAGCTGCTCACCAAGGGTCTGTGCTGGGAGCAGGAGCTGCTCACCAAGGGTCTGTGCTGGGAGCAGGAGCTGCTCATCAAGGGTCTGTGCTGGGAGGCAGGAGCTGCTCACCGAGGGTCTGTGCTGGGAGCTGCTCACCAAGGGTCTGTGCTGGGAGCAGGAGCTGCTCACCAAGGGTCTGTGCTGGGAGCAGGAGCTGCTCACCAAGGGTCTGTGCTGGGAGCAGGAGCTGCTCACCAAGGGTCTGTGCTGGGAGCAGGAGCTGCTCACCAAGGGTCTGTGCTGGGAGCAGGAGCTGCTCACCAAGGGTCTGTGCTGGGAGCAGGAGCTGCTCACCAAGGGTCTGTGCTGGGAGCAGGAGCTGCTCACCGAGGGTCTGTGCTGGGAGCTGCTCACCAAGGGTCTGTGCTGGGAGCAGGAGCTGCTCACCAAGGGTCTGTGCTGGGAGCAGGAGCTGCTCACCAAGGGTCTGTGCTGGGAGCAGGAGCTGCTCACCAAGGGTCTGTGCTGGGAGCAGGAGCTGCTCACCAAGGGTCTGTGCTGGGAGCAGGAGCTGCTCACCAATGGTCTGTGCTGGGAGCTGCTCACCGAGGGTCTGTGCTGGGAGCAGGAGCTGCTCACCAATGGTCTGTGCTGGGAGCTGCTCACCGAGGGTCTGTGCTGGGAGCAGGAGCTGCTCACCGAGGGTCTGTGCTGGGAGCAGGAGCTGCTCACCAAGGGTCTGTGCTGGGAGCAGGAGCTGCTCACCAAGGGTCTGTGCTGGGAGCAGGAGCTGCTCACCAAGGGTCTGTGCTGGGAGCAGGAGGTGCTCACCAATGGTCTGTGCTGGGAGCTGCTCACCGAGGGTCTGTGCTGGGAGCAGGAGCTGCTCACCAATGGTCTGTGCTGGGAGCTGCTCACCGAGGGTCTGTGCTGGGAGCAGGAGCTGCTCACCGAGGGTCTGTGCTGGGAGCAGGAGCTGCTCACCAAGGGTCTGTGCTGGGAGCAGGAGCTGCTCACCAAGGGTCTGTGCTGGGAGCAGGAGCTGCTCACCAAGGGTCTGTGCTGGGAGCAGGAGCTGCTCACCAAGGGTCTGTGCTGGGAGCAGGAGCTGCTCACCAAGGGTCTGTGCTGGGAGCAGGTGTTGCTCACCAAGGGTCTGTGCTGGGAGCAGGAGCTGCTCACCAAGGGTCTGTGCTGGGAGCTGCTCACCAAGGGTCTGTGCTGGGAGCTGCTCACCAAGGGTCTGTGCTGGGAGCAGGAGCTGCTCACCAAGGGTCTGTGCTGGGAGCAGGAGCTGCTCACCAAGGGTCTGTTCTGGGAGCAGGAGCTGCTCACCAAGGGTCTGTGCTGGGAGCAGGAGTTGCTCACCAAGGGTCTGTGCTGGGAGCTGCTCACCAAGGGTCTGTGCTGGGAGCTGCTCACCAAGGGTCTGTGCTGGGAGCAGGAGTTGCTCACCAAGGGTCTGTGCTGGGAGCAGGAGCTGCTCACCAAGGGTCTGTGCTGGGAGCAGGAGCTGCTCACCAAGGGTCTGTGCTGGGAGCTGCTCACCAAGGGTCTGTGCTGGGAGCAGGTGTAAGAGCTGCTGACCACCGACAGGATGAGAGAAGAGAAGCCGGGAACCTGGAGTCGTCAAGATAAAGTGGATGTCCTCCCCCAGCTGAAGCAACATCTGAAAAGCAACCAAACATTTGAGAGATTGTTCATCAGATCGGCCAAGTCCCACACAGATCGAATCATCCAACTCCACTTCCGAACGCTCCTACGAGAGATCCCAGCTGGGAGAGATTTCTACATTTCGGGGAAATGGGAGGATGATTAAAACGGGTTCCATATCCCAAGGGGAGAAAACAGGGGCCCGGGAAACTGGACCTGCAGGCTGGGAACCATCTGCCCAGTCAGTCCGTAAGTGCTGAACAATTTCCTGGATGACCACAAACTGTAGACAACATTACTACTACAGGCCTTAAACCCTGGCTGTAGACGACATTACTACTACACATCATCAGACTGAGCTTGTTGTCATTGCAGGCAATCTCAACGCTGTGCGTTACGGGAAGACATCCTCCTCCCTCATGTGGTACCCTTCCTGCAGGCTCATCATGACATGACCCTCCAGCATGACAATGCCACCAGCCATACTGCTCGTTCTGTGCGTGATTTCCTGCAAGACAGGGAATGTCAGTGTTCTGCCATGGCCAGCGAAGAGCCCGGATCTCAATCCCATTTAGCACGTCTGGGAACTGTTGGATCGGAGGGTGAGGGCTAGGGCCATTCCCCCCCAGAAATGTCTGGGAACATGCAGGTGCCTTGGTGGAAGAGTGGGGTAACATCTCACAGCAAGAACTGGAAAATCTGGTGCAGTCCATGAGGAGGAGATGCACTGCAGTACTTAATGCAGCTGGTGGCCACACCAGATACTGACTGTTACTTTTGATTTTGACCCCCCCTTTGTTCAGGGACACATTATTCAATTTCTGTTAGTCACATGTCTGTGGAACTTCTTGAATCTTGTTATGTTCATACAAATATTTTACACATGTTAAGTTTGCTGAAAATAAACACAGTGGACAGTGAGAGGACATTTTTATTTGTTGTTGTTGCTGAGTTTAGCTCTCCTGTGGAAGGAAACATGGAGCCCTGTGAAATAAGACAGTGGTGAAATGATTAGGTTATGGATCCGTCTTATCGATATGGCAGAGGACAGAATAACAAACAAGGTTTTCATCTGGGATACAGAGCATTCAGGAAAGTATTCAGACCCCTTGACTTTTTCCACATTTTGTTACGTTACAGCCTTATTCTAAAATTGATTAAATGTGTTTTTTTCCTCATCAATCTACACACAATACTTCATGACAAAGCAAAAAAAACAGGTTTTTAGAAATGTTAGCAAATGTATTAAAAAATAAATAACACATACCTTATTGACATAAGTATTCAGACCCTTTGCTATGAGACTGGAAATAGAGCTCAGGTGCTTCCTGTTTCCATTGATCATCCTTGAGATGTTTCTACAACTTGATTGGAGTCCACCTGTGGTAAATTCAATTGATTAGACATGATTTGGAAAGGCACACACCTGTCTAAGGTCCCACAGTTGACAGTGCATGTCAGAGGAGAAACCAAGCCATGTCGAAGAAATTGTCCGTAGAGTTCTTCTGAACCTTCCAGAAGGACAACCATCTCTGCTGCACTCCACCAATCAAGGCCTTTATGGTAGAGTGGCCAGCTGGAAGCCACTCCTCAGTAAAAGGCACATGACAGCCCGCTTGGAGTTTGCCAAAAGGCACCTGAAGGACTCTGACCATGAGAAACAAGATTCTCCGGTCTGATTAAACTAAAATGTAAGTCTTTGGCCTGAATGCCAAGTGTCGAGTCTGGAGGAAACCTGGCACCATTCCTACGGTGAAGCATGGGGGTGGTAGCATCATGCTGTGGGGATGTTTTTCAGTGGCGCGGACTGGGAGACTAGTCAGGATCGAGAGAAAGATGACCGGAGCAAAGTACAGAGAGATCCTTGATGAAAACCTGCTCCAGAGCACTCAGGACCTCAGACTGGGGTGAAGGTTCACCTTCCAACAGGACAACGACCCTAAGCACACAGCCAAGACAATGCAGGAGTGGCTTCGGGACAAGTCTCTGAATGTCCTTGAATGGCCCTGCCAGAGCCCGGACTTGAACCTGATCGAACATCTCTGGAGAGACCTGAAAATAGCTGTGCAGCGACGCTCCCCATCCAACCTGACAGAGCTTGAGAGGATCTGCAGAGAAGAATGGGAGAAACTCCCCAAATACAGGTGTGCCAAGCTTGTAGCCTCATACCCAAGAAGACTCAAAGGTCTCAAAGGCCAAAGGTGCTTCAACAAAGTACCGAGTAAACGGTCTGAATACTTCAGTTAATTTTTTTTATATATTTGCAAAAAAAATATTTTAACCTGTTTCTGCTTTGTCATTATGGGGTATTGTGTGTAGATTGATGAGGGGAAAAAACAATGTAATCCATTTTAGAATAAGGCTTTAACGTAACAAAATGTGGAAAATGTCAAGGGGTCTGAGTACTTTCCGAGTGCACTGTAAAACACACAACTACCCTTGGACAAAGGAACTCAATGCCATATTTAATAAGGAAACTGATATACAACAAGTTGGGATGCAATGTCAACATGATCAAACACAAGTTAACCCTTAAACTACCAAGAAACATGGTCGACTGGCATACAGCTAAAACCAAGAACTCACAACTTCAAACCAGATCAAATCCCTCTACGATCCAGAACCTTATATTACCTCTCACCTAACCAGAACTCACAACTTCAAACCAGATCAAATCCCCTCTACGATCCAGAACCTTATATTACCTCTCACCAAACCAGAACTCACAACTTCAAACCAGATCAAATCCCTCTACGATCCAGCACCTTATATTACCTCTCACCTAACCAGAACTCACAACTTCAAACCAGATCAAATCCCTCTACGATCCAGAACCTTATATTACCTCTCACCTAACCAGAACTCACAACTTCAAACCAGATCAAATCCCTCTACGATCCAGAACCTTATATTACCTCTCACCTAACCAGAAACCACAAAGGTCCACGTGTGGCAAGGTGAGAACCGGGATACTGCCTCAGGCAATTAGACTGCCTGGGCTTTAGGAGAGGTGGGGGCTTTAGGAGAGGTGGGGGCTTTAGGAGAGGTGGGGGCTTTAGGAGAGGTGGGGGCTTTAGGAGAGGTGGGGGCTTTAGGAGAGGTGGGGGCCTTAGGAGAGGTGGGGCCTTTAGGAGAGGTGGGGCCTTTAGGAGAGGTGGGGGCTTTAGGAGAGGTGGGGCCCTTTAGGAGAGGTGGGGCCTTTAGGAGAGGTGGGGGCTTTAGGAGAGGTGGGGCCTTTAGGAGAGGTGGGGGCCTTAGGAGAGGTGGGGGCCTTTAGGAGAGGTGGGGCCTTTAGGAGAGGTGGGGGCCTTTAGGAGAGGGTGGGGGCCTTTAGGAGAGGGTGGGGCCTTTAGGAGAGGGTGGGGCCTTTAGGAGAGGGTGGGGGCCTTTAGGAGAGGTGGGGCCTTTAGGAGAGGTGGGGGCCTTTAGGAGAGGTGGGGCCTTTAGGAGAGGTGGGGCTTTAGGAGAGGTGGGGCTTTAGGAGAGGTGGGGGCTTTAGGAGAGGTGGGGGCCTTTAGGAGAGGTGGGGGCCTTTAGGAGAGGTGGGGCCCTTTAGGAGAGGGTGGGGGCCTTTAGGAGAGGTGGGGCCTTTAGGAGAGGTGGGGCCTTTAGGAGAGGTGGGGCCTTTAGGAGAGGTGGTCCCATTTGTATCTGTTAAAAAAACAAAACACTGTTTCTATTCCTTCATCCCAGCCGATGACATCAAGCCGTGTCCTCGCTGCGCTGCTTACATCATCAAGATGAACGACGGCAGCTGTAACCACATGACCTGTGCCGTGTGTGGCTGTGAGTTCTGCTGGCTCTGCATGAAGGAGATCTCTGACCTGCACTACCTGAGGTGAGGTACATCACTATCTATACAGTAACCACAGTGTCCTGCCTCTGAATAGAGTTCTGCTAGGCTGTATGTTATCATCTCTGTCCCCTGGTCAGCCTGTCAGGATTGGGTTGTTATCATCTCTGTCCTCTGGTCAGCCTGTCAGGATTGGGTTGTTGTCATCTCTGTCCTCTGGTCAGGATTGGGTTGTTATCATCTCTGTCCTCTGGTCAGCCTGTCAGGATTGGGTTGTTGTCATCTCTGTCCTCTGGTCAGGATTGGGTTGTTATCATCTCTGTCCCCTGGTCAGCCTGTCAGGATTGGGTTGTTATCATCTCTGTCCTCTGGTCAGCCTGTCAGGATTGGGTTGTTATCATCTCTGTCCTCTGGTCAGCCTGTCAGGATTGGGTTGTTATCATCTCTGTCCCCTGGTCAGCCTGTCAGGATTGGGTTGTTATCATCTCTGTCCTCTGGTCAGGATTGGGTTGTTGTCATCTCTGTCCTCTGGTCAGGATTGGGTTGTTATCATCTCTGTCCCCTGGTCAGCCTGTCAGGATTGGGTTGTTATCATCTCTGTCCTCTGGTCAGGATTGGGTTGTTATCATCTCTGTCCTCTGGTCAGCCTGTCAGGATTGGGTTGTTATCATCTCTGTCCTCTGGTCAGGATTGGGTTGTTATCATCTCTGTCCCCTGGTCAGCCTGTCAGGATTGGGTTGTTATCATCTCTGTCCTCTGGTCAGGATTGGGTTGTTGTCATCTCTGTCCTCTGGTCAGGATTGGGTTGTTATCATCTCTGTCCCCTGGTCAGTCTGTCAGGATTGGGTTGTTATCATCTCTGTCCTCTGGTCAGGATTGGGTTGTTATCATCTCTGTCCTCTGGTCAGCCTGTCAGGATTGGGTTGTTATCATCTCTGTCCTCTGGTCAGGATTGGGTTGTTATCATCTCTGTCCCCTGGTCAGCCTGTCAGGATTGGGTTGTTATCATCTCTGTCCTCTGGTCAGGATTGGGTTGTTGTCATCTCTGTCCTCTGGTCAGGATTGGGTTGTTATCATCTCTGTCCCCTGGTCAGTCTGTCAGGATTGGGTTGTTATCATCTCTGTCCCCTGGTCAGTCTGTCAGGATTGGGTTGTTATCATCTCTGTCCTCTGGTCAGCCTGTCAGGATTGGGTTGTTATCATCTGTCCCCTGGTCAGGATTGGGTTGTTATCATCTCTGTCCCCTGGTCAGCCTGTCAGGATTGGGTTGTTATCATCTCTGTCCTCTGGTCAGGATTGGGTTGTTGTCATCTCTGTCCTCTGGTCAGGATTGGGTTGTTATCATCTCTGTCCTCTGGTCAGCCTGTCAGGATTGGGTTGTTATCATCTCTGTCCTCTGGTCAGGATTGGGTTGTTGTCATCTCTGTCCTCTGGTCAGCCTGTCAGGATTGGGTTGTTATCATCTCTGTCCTCTGGTCAGGATTGGGTTGTTATCATCTCTGTCCTCTGGTCAGGATTGGGTTGTTATCATCTCTGTCCTCTGGTCAGCCTGTCAGGATTGGGTTGTTATCATCTCTGTCCTCTGGTCAGCCTGTCAGGATTGGGTTGTTATCATCTCTGTCCCCTGGTCAGCCTGTCAGGATTGGGTTGTTATCATCTCTGTCCTCTGGTCAGGATTGGGTTGTTATCATCTCTGTCCCCTGGTCAGCCTGTCAGGATTGGGTTGTAATCATCTCTGTCCCCTGGTCAGCCTGTCAGGATTGGGTTGTTAACATCTCTGTCCTCTGGTCAGGATTGGGTTGTTATCATCTCTGTCCTCTGGTCAGCCTGTCAGGATTGGGTTGTAATCATCGTGTGTGTGTGTGTGTGTGTGTGTGTGTGTGTGTGTGTCCCTCCCAGCCCGTCAGGATGTACCTTCTGGGGCAGGAAGCCGTGGAGCAGGAAGAAGAAGATCCTGTGGCAGCTGGGCACGCTGGTGGGCGCTCCGGTGGGCATCGCTCTGATCGCTGGCATCGCCGTCCCCGCCATGATCATAGGCATCCCTGTGTATGTGGGGAGAAAGGTGAGGTGACCACAACACACGTCGGGCTGAGGGTCGGCGGGCTGAGGGTCCGAGGGCTGAGGGGCCTGAGGGTTCCGGGGGCCTGAGGGTTCCGGGGGCCTGAGGGTTCCGGGGGCCTGAGGGGTCCGGGGGCTGAGGGGCCCGGGGCCGAGGGTCCGGGGTCGAGGGTCCGGGGCCCGAGGGTCCGGGCTGAGGGTCGTCAGGTTATATTTAACAGTTGTGTTGACAGCGAGATGACCAGGCAACAGTGAAGCCGTTCATCAGTAATGGGTCTGTGCTGTAATGTGACTATCAGGTGAATGTCTGGTCGTCTGTACGACACAAAAGATGAGAAGCTCGTGGACTAAAGATGCAGGAATGTTCTGTACAACTTCACCTGCAACGTTGTTTCCAACAACTACCGTATACAACTCAATGATTACACAGCCTTGTTTTATATAAATACAGACCGCAGCATAATGCAGTTAGCCAGTAGGTGGAACCAGAGCTGGATGGAACCAGAGCTGGATGGAACCAGAGCTGGATGGAACCAGAGCTGGGCCAGTAGATGGAACCAGAGCTGGGGCCAGTAGGTGGAACCAGTAGATGGAACCAGAGCTGGGGCCAGTAGATGGAACCAGAGCTGGATGGAACCAGAGCTGGGGCCAGTAGGTGGAACCAGAGCTGGGGCCAGTAGATGGAACCAGTAGATGGAACCAGAGCTGGGGCCAGTAGATGGAACCAGTAGATGGAACCAGAGCTGGGGCCAGTAGATGGAACCAGGGCTGGGGCCAGTAGATGGAACCAGTAGATGGAACCAGAGCTGGGGCCTGTAGATGGAACCAGAGCTGGATGGAACCAGAGCTGGGGCCAGTAGGTGGAACCAGAGCTGGGGCCAGTAGATGGAACCAGAGCTGGGACCAGTAGATGGAACCAGTAGATGGAACCAGAGCTGGGGCCAGTAGATGGAACCAGTAGATGGAACCAGAGCTGGGGCCAGTAGATGGAACCAGTAGATGGAACCAGAGCTGGGGCCAGTAGATGGAACCAGAGCTGGGGCCAGTAGATGGAACCAGAGCTGGGGCCAGTAGATGGAACCAGAGCTGGGGCCAGTAGATGGAACCAGAGCTGGGGCCAGTAGATGGAACCAGAGCTGGGGCCAGTAGATGGAACCAGAGCTGGGGCCAGTAGATGGAACCAGAGCTGGGGCCAGTAGATGGAACCAGAGCTGGGGCCAGTAGATGGAACCAGTAGATGGGGCCAGTAGATGGAACCAGTAGATAAAACCAGTAGATGGAACCAGTAGATGGAACCAGTAGATGGAACCAGTAGATGGAACCAGAAGATGGAACCAGAGCTGGGGCCAGTAGATGGAACCAGGGCTTGGACCAGTAGATGGAACCAGGGCTGGGGCCAGTAGATGGAACCAGAGCTGGGGCCAGTAGATGGAACCAGAGCTGGGGCCAGTAGATGGAACCAGAGCTGGGGCCAGTAGATGGAACCAGAGCTGGGGCCAGTAGATGGAACCAGAGCTGGGGCCAGTAGATGGAACCAGAGCTGGGGCCAGTAGATGGAACCAGTAGATGGGGCCAGTAGATGGAACCAGTAGATGGGGCCAGTAGATGGAACCAGTAGATGGAACCAGTAGATGGAACCAGAGCTGGGGCCAGTAGATGGAACCAGAGCTGGGGCCAGTAGATGGAACCAGAGCTGGGGCCAGTAGATGGAACCAGGGCTGGGACCAGTAGATGGAACCAGGGCTGGGACCAGTAGATGGAACCAGGGCTGGGGCCAGTAGATGGAACCAGGGCTGGGGCCAGTAGATGGAACCAGGGCTGGGGCCAGTAGATGGAACCAGAGCTGGGGCCAGTAGATGGAACCAGTAGATGGAACCAGTAGATGGAACCAGTAGATGGACCAGAAGATTGGAACCAGAAGATTGGAACCATAGCTGGGGCCAGTAGATGGAACCAGAGCTGGGGCCAGTAGATGGAACCAGAGCTGGGGCCAGTAGATGGAACCAGAGCTGGGGCCAGTAGATGGAACCAGAGCTGGGGCCAGTAGATGGAACCAGAGCTGGGGCCAGTAGATGGAACCAGAGCTGGGGCCAGTAGATGGAACCAGTAGATGGAACCAGAGCTGGGGCCAGTAGATGGAACCAGAGCTGGGGCCAGTAGATGGAACCAGAGCTGGGGCCAGTAGATGGAACCAGGGCTGGGGCCAGTAGATGGAACCAGGGCTGGGACCAGTAGATGGAACCAGGGCTGGGACCAGTAGATGGAACCAGGGCTGGGGCCAGTAGATGGAACCAGTAGATGGAACCAAAGCTGGGGCCAGTAGATGGAACCAGTAGATGGAACCAGAAGATGGAACCAGGGCTGGGGCCAGTAGATGGAACCAGGGCTGGGACCAGTAGATGGAACCAGAGCTGGGCCCAGTAGATGGAACCAGAGCTGGGGCCAGTAGATGGAACCAGAGCTGGGGCCAGTAGATGGAACCAGAGCTAGGGCCAGTAGATGGAACCAGTAGATGGAACCAGGGCTGGGACCAGTAGATGGAACCAGGGCTGGGACCAGTAGATGGAACCAGGGCTGGGGCCAGTAGATGGAACCAGGGCTGGGGCCAGTAGATGGAACCAGGGCTGGGGCCAGTAGATGGAACCAGGGCTGGGGCCAGTAGATGGAACCAGAGCTGGGGCCAGTAGATGGAACCAGTAGATGGAACCAGTAGATGGAACCAGTAGATGGACCAGAAGATTGGAACCAGAAGATTGGAACCATAGCTGGGGCCAGTAGATGGAACCAGAGCTGGGGCCAGTAGATGGAACCAGAGCTGGGGCCAGTAGATGGAACCAGAGCTGGGGCCAGTAGATGGAACCAGAGCTGGGGCCAGTAGATGGAACCAGTAGATGGAACCAGAGCTGGGGCCAGTAGATGGAACCAGAGCTGGGGCCAGTAGATGGAACCAGAGCTGGGGCCAGTAGATGGAACCAGAGCTGGGGCCAGTAGATGGAACCAGGGCTGGGGCCAGTAGATGGAACCAGGGCTGGGACCAGTAGATGGAACCAGGGCTGGGACCAGTAGATGGAACCAGGGCTGGGGCCAGTAGATGGAACCAGTAGATGGAACCAGAGCTGGGGCCAGTAGATGGAACCAGTAGATGGAACCAGAAGATGGAACCAGGGCTGGGGCCAGTAGATGGAACCAGGGCTGGGACCAGTAGATGGAACCAGGGCTGGGTCCAGTAGATGGAACCAGAGCTGGGTCCAGTAGATGGAACCAGAGCTGGGTCCAGTAGATGGAACCAGAGCTGGGTCCAGTAGATGGAACCAGAGCTGGGGCCAGTAGATGGAACCAGAGCTGGGGCCAGTAGATGGAACCAGAGCTGGGGCCAGTAGATGGAACCAGAGCTGGGGCCAGTAGATGGATCCAGAGCTGGGGCCAGTAGATGGAACCAGTAGATGGAACCAGAGCTGGGACCAGTAGATGGAACCAGTAGCTGGGACCAGTAGATGGAACCAGTAGCTGGGACCAGTAGATGGAACCAGTAGCTGGGACCAGTAGATGGAACCGTAGCTGGGACCAGTAGATGGAACCAGAGCTGGGCCCAGTAGATGGAACCAGAGCTGGGGCCAGTAGATGGAACCAGAGCTGGGGCCAGTAGATGGAACCAGAGCTAGGGCCAGTAGATGGAACCAGTAGATGGAACCAGAGCTGGGACCAGTAGATGGAACCAGTAGCTGGGACCAGTAGATGGAACCAGTAGCTGGGACCAGTAGATGGAACCAGTAGCTGGGACCAGTAGATGGAACCGTAGCTGGGACCAGTAGATGGAACCAGAGCTGGGCCCAGTAGATGGAACCAGAGCTGGGGCCAGTAGATGGAACCAGAGCTGGGACCAGTAGATGGAACCAGAGCTGGGGCCAGTAGATGGAACCAGAGCTGGGGCCAGTAGATGGAACCAGTAGATGGAACCAGAGCTGGGACCAGTAGATGGAACCAGTAGATGGAACCAGAGCTGGGGCCAGTAGATGGAACCAGAGCTGGGGCCAGTAGATGGAACCAGAGCTGGGGCCAGTAGATGGAACCAGTAGATGGAACCAGAGCTGTGGCCAGTAGATGGAACCAGAGCTGGGGCCAGTAGATGGAACCAGAGCTGGGGCCAGTAGATGGAACCAGAGCTGGGGCCAGTAGATGGAACCAGAGCTGGGGCCAGTAGATGGAACCAGAGCTGGGGCCAGTAGATGGAACCAGAGCTGGGGCCAGTAGATGGAACCAGAGCTGGGGCCAGTAGATGGAACCAGGGCTGGGGCCAGTAGATGGAACCAGTAGATGGAACCAGAGCTGGGACCAGTAGATGGAACCAGTAGCTGGGACCAGTAGATGGAACCAGTAGCTGGGACCAGTAGATGGAACCAGGGCTGGGCCCAGTAGATGGAACCAGAGCTGGGGCCAGTAGATGGAACCAGAGCTGGGGCCAGTAGATGGAACCAGTAGATGGAACCACTGCATCACTCATGTAATATGTTTTCATTATAACCTCTGACCTTTAACCCCTGTCTGTCTGTCTGTCTGTCTGTCTGTCTGTCTGTCTGTCAGATCTATAACCGCTATGAGGGGAAGGACGTCTCTCCTCACAGGAGGAACCTGGTGATCGCAGGAGGAGTCACTCTGTCTGTCATCATGTCCCCTGTGGTGGCAGCCGTCTCTGTGGGTCAGTATACTTTACTCTGTCTGTCATCATGTCCCCTGTGGTGGCAGCCGTCTCTGTGGGTCAGTCTACTTTACTCTGTCTGTCATCATGTCCCCTGTGGTGGCAGCCGTCTCTGTGGGTCAGTATACTTTACTCTGTCTGTCATCATGTCCCCTGTGGTGGCAGCCGTCTCTGTGGGTCAGTATACTCTGTCTGTCATCATGTCCCCTGTGGTAGCAGCCGTCTCTGTGGGTCAGTATACTCTGTCTGTCATCATGTCCCCTGTGGTGGCAGCCGTCTCTGTGGGTCAGTATACTCTGTCTGTCATCATGTCCCCTGTGGTGGCAGCCGTCTCTGTGGGTCAGTCTACTTTACTCTGTCTGTCATCATGTCCCCTGTGGTGGCAGCCGTCTCTGTGGGTCAGTATACTCTGTCTGTCATCATGTCCCCTGTGGTGGCAGCCGTCTCTGTGGGTCAGTATACTCTACTCTGTCTGTCATCATGTCCCCTGTGGTGGCAGCCGTCTCTGTGGGTCAGTCTACTTTACTCTGTCTGTCATCATGTCCCCTGTGGTGGCAGCCGTCTCTGTGGGTCAGTATACTCTGTCTGTCATCATGTCCCCTGTGGTAGCAGCCGTCTCTGTGGGTCAGTATACTTTACTCTGTCTGTCATCATGTCCCCTGTGGTGGCAGCCGTCTCTGTGGGTCAGTATACTTTACTCTGTCTGTCATCATGTCCCCTGTGGTGGCAGCTGTCTCTGTGGGTCAGTATACTTTACTCTGTCTGTCATCATGTCCCCTGTGGTAGCAGCTGTCTCTGTGGGTCAGTATACTTTACTCTGTCTGTCATCATGTCCCCTGTGGTGGCAGCCGTCTCTGTGGGTCAGTCTACTTTACTCTGTCTGTCACTGTCTGCAGGGGAGGAGACACAGTGGTCCCTGGTTGTTATGATGAGATGGTAGTGACTGACTGCTCTTAGGGACACAGTGGTCTCTGGTTGTTGTGATGAGATGGTAGTGACTGACTGCTCTTAGGAGACACAGTGGTCTCTGGTTGTTATGATGAGATGGTAGTGACTGACTGCTCTTAGGGACACAGTGGTCTCTGGTTGTTGTGATGAGATGGTAGTGACTGACTGCTCTTAGGAGACACAGTGGTCTCTGGTTGTTATGATGAGATGGTA